>NC_088922.1:34050000-34347500 GCF_038396675.1 Hydra vulgaris
TGCACCATTTTTGGAGCCAGTGTTAGAGGCTGTAGTATCAAAACTCATTCCAATAACATCACCAATTATGTCCCAGAAATTAAGCAGATGAATAACTGCTTTTGCTTGGGCTTCTCCAGTTCCAGCTGATAGTTTTGCTATTCCAAGTATTTTGTCAACATTGTGACCTGTCACACCTACAGATAGCCGGTCAACATTTGCTTTAGGGGCTGCAGAATTTGTACGATCTATCATCAGTTTGCCATCCCAGTGGACGATTAATGGTGGTTTGTCCAAATCGCAGAATTCAGTTCGAACAGTGGCTTCAATATTTGATCGATGATAGGTTCGTTTTCTATGGACTGTAGAACGTGACAATGATCCATCATCGAGGTTCTGTCCACCAGCCCTTGCAATTGCTGCTGCTAGTATAGTAAATTTTGTGTCAGATAGATTAATTCTGTCTAATGTTGATGAAACATCAGGCGAGTCAAGAATTGTATCTAAGATACATTGTCGTTTTGGAGTACTTGCTAAACTTGATTCAGCTGACCCTGAAGAACTTGCTTTACTGACTTGTTGTCTGTAATAAACAGGGATTTCTATCTCAAAATCTCTATCAACCATTTTGTCATTATCAACAGCATCGTTATCGTTGTCATCACTATAACTTTCGTCATGTAAAGGTTCAATAACAGGAACTATTGCACTCGCACCAGATTGTCTTTGCTCTTCTTTTAGCTTTCGTTCTCTCTCTGCTTGTTTCCTTGCTTCATTTCTTTCTTCTAATTTTGAAAGTTCTTTGTCCTCTCCAAACATCACCATTTTTCTCTGACATCTCTGATCCAATAAAAATTCTTTATCTTCTTCAATTCTGATCATGGTTTCAGCATCCTTGTGGGCAATGTCAAAAAGTAGGCCAATGGTGTCTGTAAATGATTTCTCTCTCGATTTCTGAGAATCTGACAATCTGGATTTTTTTTTTTTTATTAATTTAAATTCCTGGACTAAAGTTTTCAACTTTAAGACTACATTCGGATGAAATGCTGTCGGAATACGGGCTTTATTCCAAATAATAATCAGTTCATCAACAGTTGTTTTAAGACTTTCAGGCACTGACTTTTTGGTTGAATTAAGATGATAAAAAAATGTTTTTAAAACATCAGATGTTAAGGGAAGAACTTTATCTGGAACATTTGGCTCTGGTTGTCCAATTAAAAAGATTTTGGTTTGAAGTTGTGTAGAGATAGCAACACGAGATGATGCTGCCATTTCAATGATAACTGAAATATTATGAGAAAATCAAAACTCAATACCATATTATACAAACTTATCATTCAGTTGTTGGTTTATGCAGCTGCAGCAATATATTATAATAATTATTACTAAAGAAATTAAATAAATATTTTCAAATTAAAAATTATTATTATCTGCACTTAAAAACAAACAATACACTACCAGACTACCATGCTAGTTTTCTGTAATAGGTTACTAAGGTTAGGTACTATCAAAATATTAATACATTTGTTGTCAAACTGAAATTCCAAATAAAAATAATATTTATACTTGTAAACCTTTTTATTCTGTTTGAACAAATTCTAAATTGAGTTAAATAATAGTATTAAAATTATGAATACAAATTTTAACAAAATGATATAAACACAGTTGTTTTAAACACTAGCAGACATTTTTTAGTCTGGTGCCCTGATGAGAGTTAATCTGCTGCACTTTAATTAATCTATATAGCACGCAATCAGACAATATTTCAGTGGAAAAAATCTAACTAACCAGGTTCTAGAAATTTTTGGAACTTTGGAACTTTTTACACGTTTTTGACGTTTTTCGTAAAACTTTATGGTCATTGAGCACCCCCTAAACATTATCTGATTGGAAAGATTTTTTCCACAGTCAATTACTATGTCAAATGGCACAAAATAAACAACTATGCATTCAAATCCGAGAAAATTTTTTTTTTCCTGTGTTCACATGAACAGCCCTAATGTATATATATAGCTTTTGTTATTGTTACAGTTTATAAATGGAAACCAGCAAACTAACTATAAAAGTGTATGGGATCCTAAAAGAAGCTGAATATATCCAATCAAAATTCCTAGCTGAAGTAGTTTTACATTTTGATTATGATTTTGCAATATGGTTTTAATTAGAAATTAAAAAAAGTTAACTGTTTTTTTATTTCAAATAAGGGATTGTTTCTAAGAGATAAAGAGGTTTTCTTTGAACCGCTTTGTCATGGAATGATGGAGAATGAATGGTTAGAATTTATACAAGAATTGAAGCAGGTTTTTATTTTTTTGTTGTTAATTAAAGTTACTGAGATAAATTGCTTCATTTAGTATCCAAAAGAGCCAATGATAACACTGGCATTTTTTTTAGAAAATAAATTTCTCAATATAGAGGACTTTTTTCAAAAATTGGCGATTGTGCCCCCTCCACTTCAAAACCTGTGTCTTCTATTTTTTTAAAAAAACTATTACCTTTTCAATCATTTTTATTTCATTCAAATCTTCGATCTATTATACTTTGTTACTGGACATAAAAGCCTTAAAATCTTTGATGTTTTTACGTGTGAATTTTAATATTTTTAAAGATTCTGATGTAGTTTGTAAATTATAGCAACATATATTCTTTTATATGTTCTGTAAATTATAGCAACATATATTCTGTATATGGGGTTTGATTTTATTGATGAAAAGCATGAAGAAAGTTCTCTTATAGCTCTTTATGTAAATATCATAGTTCATAGCATTTTATAGAAATATATAGTAAATTGTCAAAGTAGTATAAGAAATTAACTGCCTTAACTAAATTAAACTGTTAAGGATTTGACTGCAAAATAAATATAAATGTTTTTTTATGAAATTTTTTTGCTAATAAAAAAAACAAAAAAATAAGTTTTTTAGGGGTGTTTTTAACTGTCTTTAGTAGACTCCAGAAGTTTGAAATAGTTATTTTAGAACTAAAGTAGAACTTCAAGAGTGCAACATGTTAGATGAATCAATAATTTCTAATCATTTGAGTCAAAAGTTAATACCAGAATTTGAAAGTTACAAGCTATCCTTTTTTTTTGTACAATGTTTAATAGAAAACTGCACTTTTTTTGCACTGGCTTAAATATGTCAACAGCTTTTTATAAAAGTCTGATAATAATAGGGGTTTTTTAACAATCTTATTTGTATTAAAAACAGTTTGCTATTGTCAAATCCTTTAGTACACTAACAAGATTATTATGTTTTTTACTCATATACTTATTCACTTCAAATTATTACGTTAATAAATAAAATTATTATGTTAATTTTTACTCTGCATAAATAAAATCCATAAATAACTAGTTAGTTATTAGTTATAATCTTCTATTTAACTTGTTATTTATAAATTATTATTATTATTAGGAGTCAGGTATCAAGTTATAAACATTAGAAGCTACAAAGTAAAAATGATAAAATTAAAATGCAATAGTAGCATATTTAAAAAACCTAGTAGGCACAAGACATGTTAAAAATGTTTTAAACATGTTTTAAAATGTATGACAAATGTTAATGGATCAGAAAGATTTTAGTTAAATAAGACCTGTTTTGGTTATGGGTTTAGCTTAATTCTTTAAAAAGTCTAACTTGGTTAGGGTGTATTCTGTTTCAGGACTTGGTTTCTTAACAGTCCTGTTAACATGTTGCATTAATTTTATGCAACTCAAATGATTGTTTTTATATTGCGAGAAGCAGTAAATTTCAAAATATGTTTATTGAAATTTATTTTTTATTGTCAGTTTAAATCAAATTATCATTTATAAACAACATTTTTAAACTACAAAATATATTTTAAAAATAGCTGTGATGGAGCAGGAATGAATGAGTTGAATGGCTGTAGTGGAGCAGGAATGTATGAATAAATTGAATATTTGTGGTGGAGCGGAATAACAAGAAATAGTAGATTAATACAAAGTTTTTATTTGTGCCAAAATTCCAACGAGATAATAAAAAATAACATAGAGGAAAAATTCTTCTCCAAACACATGAAAAATGTGTGACTATTTTTCAGTGACAGATCCAGCATTTTTTTGTGTTTGAGATAGCTAACTTCCACTAACGGAGCAAACTCCAAACAATTATATGTTTATACTTATGTCAAATAATGATGCTTTGCAAAAAATTGCGATGATTGAAGGCTGGGAACAAAAAAGCTCTAAAATTTCATTCCACTCCCTTCCCTCATTACCCCTCAATGAGTTGATAAAATAATTACATTCATTGATAAATTTTGATTTTCAGAGTATTATCTCTTTCATTCAAAAATTATGAACATATAAAGTTTAAAGCCCCTCAATTTTATATGGTCGTAATTTTTGAACGCTAAGTGATAAAACTATGAAACTTAAAGTTTATGTGTTGAATATAAATTTAGTTGAGAATAGCAAAGATGTTATTTTATCAACTTGTTGCTCTCACGTTTAGGGTGAGGTTGGAGAATGAAATTTAGGGCTTTTTTTTTCCCAGCCTCCAATCATTGCAATTTTTTGCAAAGCATCATTTTTTGATATAAGTATAAACATACAAATGTTTAGAGTTTGCTTTATGTCTAGAAGTTAGCACTAACAAACACTAAAAAATGCTGGATCCGTCACTGTACATTTACATGCTGTTAATCTCAAACACCAAAAAATATTTTAAATGTCACAGTACATTTTCTCTAGATCTTTTTTCAGTTTTCATAAATGATGATAATCAAAGATTAGCAAAAAGGATAAATACATTATCTAAATAATGAACAAATTCTTTAAAAAAGTATAAAGTATAGTTTAAATAAAATAATATAAATCGAAATATGAAGAATGTAGTATTTTTTTTTTTTTTTAAGTTTAGTTTTCTCTTTAAACTTTCAATATTAAATATTTGTTATTCATTACATTAAGTATTGTAAATTTAGTATAACAAAATGATTTAAACGATATAAAAATAGCAAAAAAAAAAGTAAAATAGTAGTAAAAGTAAACTTCATATAATATTCTTTTCTTTCTGAATAGAATCAAGCTGAGCTAATGGTTACACCTGGCAATTGTCTAATTTTTGTTGACAAAGAGATTATTGGAAACACAGAAGGTTTTGTTGAGTGGGCTTACAAAGAACATGCTTTTTTAGATTTCCGGTATTTTTTAAGTAAAACTTTAGTCATGCTTACAATTATCAAATTGTAAAGAATCATAATTTATATGTGTTGTTATAATTTATATGTGCATTCAAAATTTATGTGTATAATTTATATATGAAGTTATACTTTATGTGCAGTTATAATTTATGTGTAGCCCTCTTTCTTTGCATTGTGCTGTGGCTAAAGAAGAATATAAATTACTGCTAAGAAATAAAAAGGTTTAAAAATATTTTTTTTTAATTTAACTTTTTCTTTGAATTAAGAAAACTTTTTCTATATTTATTAATATAGTTTTAATGCATTTAGATCAGGTGGGTTTAGATCAACAAAACCTGTTTTGGCTATGAGTTTAATGTAATTCTTGAAAAAAATTTTATGCCTGCAAAAGTTCTTTGCTACATCTTTTTAAATTGTAAGAAAGACAACACATATACAAAGCATATACAAAATTTAAAGAACACCATTTAAAGAATGTTTTGAAACGTTCTTTAAATGGTATAATGTTATTTTTCACCATAATTTTTAAGGAAATAAGTATATTAGTATTTTTTTAATAAGGTTTATTTAACTCCAAGATTTTATAATAAAATTATCTAGGCTTAGAAATACCTACTGTATATAAAGCCATATAACATTTTTTATGCAAGCATTTACTGCAAAATAAATAATCAACTAATTTTATTAGATGATTAAGACAATCTTTTTATGGATCCAATCAGATTCATCAGAAAACTTTTATTTAGCAGTTTTTATCGTTTACATACAATTATTAAAATAAAACGTTAAAATTAAAAACTTAAATTTTCATAATTTTTAATGATTTTTTATCATAAAAAATTATTAAAAGCAATAAGACAAAATATTTTGCTTTTTTTTTTATTAAAAATATTTTTAGAGAGATTTTGTTTATTTTGACATTAAAATTGATGAAAAAAAGTATGGAAGACTTACTTTTGAGGTAATTTTTGGAGTTAAAGTTTAATAAAATTTGATGCATTGTTGTTTTTTTTTAATTTTTTATTGTCTTTTTTTAGCTATTTAATGACTTATTGCCAAAGACATGTCAAAATTTTAAACAGCTTTGCTTTGGTGTTTTAGAAGAAAAGGAGACACATAATCCTCCATTAAAGTTATCATATAAAGGAAGCTTAATTCATCGGGTTGTTAAAAAAGGTTGGATACAAGGAGGAGGTAAAGATTTCTAAATATTTTTAATTTATATAAATGCATATATTTTTATTAATGGTTAAAAAAAAATTTCAGACATAATTGAAGGAAAAGGAAATAATGGATGGTCAATTTATGGTGAATTATTTGAAGGTATGAAAGTTTATTCAATACCAAATTTAGGAAATGGTATTTACTTTATAATTCACTTCTATCTTCCTCCATTGCTGCTTAAATATCTCAGAAATAAAGATAATTATTTTTTACCACCGTAATAATTTGAAATATTTCCATAGTTTGACTATTTCAGTGACTATTTCCATTATTTGACTATTTCAGTGACCACTTCTTATACTTACTTAGCTTATTGTTGTCTCTCATTGTCCATTCAATACCCATTCATTGTTGTCTCTCATTGTCTATCCATTCAATACCTATTCAACAGATAACTTCATATCCATACATCATCTTTTATTTTTTTTTATAGATTTCTGCTAGAACTTTAAAAGTTCTTTATTTATTAGCATAACAGTTGTTTTTTTACCAAAGCTAACGTATCTGTTACAGACTAATAAAAAAACTATGTTATAATTTATACAATGAAATTTTAAAATCTTTTAAAAATATAATAAGAAACAATTTGGTAAGATAAAATTTGGTTATCAGAGAAAAATAATAAAATGATTAGGAATTTTTGTTTTGTTTTTGTTAATTGTATTCTTTATCTTTTAGATGAAAACTATTCAGTTCTACATACAAAAAGAGGTATTTTAGGCATGGCTAACAAAGGACGTCATACTAATGCCTCACAATTTTACATTACTTTGGCTCCTGCAAAGTGGATGGACTATCAATATGTTGCATTTGGGTGAATCTTTTTCATTTTAATTTATTAAATTATTTACTGAATAATTTTATAAAATTTGTAAATTATTTTATTTACGGAATAATTTTATAAATTTTGTAAATTATTTTCTTTACCAAATAATTTTATAAATTTTGTAATTAATTTTATATATTTTATTTTACTCCTATCTCTGGAATGTTTATATTAAATAAAAAAAAATTTTTTAAATTGTTTTCTAAAAAAAAAATTATTTGACTTCTTAAGTAGCATAAAATAAAAATAAAGTTTATTTTAATTTCTTTTCTAATTTTTTAGTTGTAATGTTGTATTTTCACAGTTTCATCAAGTATTTTTATAATTGATTCAAGTACCATAGAAGAGTGTATTATTTTTACCTCTTTGTGTGTATACATATAGTAGTGTAGTGTAGTAGAGTCAGCGGTGGGATTCAGCTGGTTTGCACCAGTTTGCAAGAACCAGTTCCTGGACAGTAACATACGCTGCGAACCGGTTACTAAATCCTTGGAAAATATAACGAATTATAGCGCTCTTGCAATATTTAATTACTCAGAGTTGTCACACAACAAAAATGGCTTCCCTGACAAAGACAAAATACAAATGATCTCTTAAAATTACAAATATTGGATATTACATCGCATTACATCAAAATATTGTAGACAACTTATATAATAAAGTAAGTTACTATGCTATAAATAATAGTTTAAATTGATATGAGATCCAAAACTAACAATGTAGATAGATAAAACTAACAAAATAGATAGCGTTCGATAGACATTATGATCCCCACAGTGTGAAAGAGTCTTAAATTAGTACATGTTGTATTTTTGGTTATTTCTTAGAATAAATCCTGAAAATTAAGAGATAGAAGAGCATGTTCCACTTTGTACAGAAAGTAAGAAAAACTGCAGATACTCTGGATGAAACTGCTTTGTCTTCAGCTACTGTTACTGCATCCCTGGATGATGCTATGGTAAAAGAAGAAACAGATAATATATTAATTCCTAATGCAGTGCTACAAGAGAAAAATGCTGATTCATCTCAAGATACTATGCTGCAGAAAGAAATAAGTACCACCTCAGCTCCCAACACTTTTCAGCAAGAATAACAACTTCCAGACTGCTGGAGTATGAAACAGTATGATTCATTTAAACAAAAATATGATGGATTAATTATGCAAGACAAAAAACTTGGTTGCTTGCATTGTGGAAAATTTGATTCTCTGAATATGAAAGGTGCACTTATTTCAATAGAATGGAAAAAGTGTCAAGTATTAGCATCAGGAAAGAGCAAAACAACTCAGCAAGCTTCCCTCAGAAAGAAAATGAATGAATATTTTACATCCAAGGCTCATGCAATTTGTGTAAATCAAGTTGATGCCTGTAAGCATGATACCATTACCAAAAGCATTGATAAAGCTAATGAGAAGTACATCAGTTCAGCATGCAAAGTTTTCAACACAGTGTATAGCTTAGCAAACAGGAGCAGGCCATTTAGTGACGTGGAAGACAAAATTGAACTCCAAATTAAAAATGGAATTGACATGGGTTTCTTCCTTCATTCCTGCAAAACTGCAGTAAAAATATTATCATTGTCGATGAAGCTTCTATAATATCAAGTAAGCCTGTTCTTATAATCTATGTGAAAGTGGAAGATAATGAGCTGTCTCCAATAATTTTCCTGGGACTTGTGGAACTTAAAAGACAAGGAGGAGTAAACATACACTTTGAATAGTGTTGGTTTTGGTATGGGTTTTTTGAAAAAAAATCTTATTGCATTTTGCTCAGATGGAGCCAGTGTGATGCTTGGACGATCATCAGGTGTGGGTGTTGTACTGAAGAAATATTTTCCTAACATTATACTTTGGGATTGCTTAAACCATCGGCTGCAACCTGTTTTGGATGATGCCATAAAAGAAATCAAACAAGTTAATCACTTCAAAGTCTTTATGGATAAGATATATTCAATCTTTCACCAGTCAAACAAAAATTAAATACAGCTGTACAGTATTTCTCAGCAGCTGGGACAGGAGATCCTGAAAATAGGCAGAGTTTTAGGGTCAAGATATGCTGCGTGTAGTTTGAGAACAACACAAGCAGTGTGGCGGAATTATCCTGTTCTGCATGAATTTTTCTTCAGCAATGCAAAGTTTTTAGGAATGACAACACGGATGTCTAAGAAGTATTTCTTAAATGACCTGGTACTCACGTTAGATATACTTCATTAAATTTTTCTTCTTTCAAATGCATTGCAAGCCAGAAGTGTATCACTGCAATGGCTGAGAAATTGTTTAAGAGGGCAGTAAAAGCATTTAGAATGCTCAAGAAAGATAGAGGACAACATGAAAAATAAGTTGGTGTAAAACTGGACTCTGAAAACTTCTAGAACATAGGTTGTGCTGACAATTCTAAATTTGTCAATCTGCCAAAAGCTGTTGGATTCTATAATCCAGAACATGCAGAAGAAGTTTCCAACCATTTATCAAGTAGAGACAATGATAAAGGTTCACATCTAGTGCAACTAGATAAACTTGGTAGAACCTGAATCATGGAACATTGAAGAGGTCACTATACCATGGATGGAGGCAGAAGAAAAACTTTGCATGTTTCAGGAAATTTTCTCTTACAAAATTGATGTTAATAATTTTAGAGGCTTAGTTGAAAGTGCAATACAGAATGATGAAAACTGCACCATACCACTAAGTATTAGAAAGGCCAAAAGTATTGTGAATACCATAGCTGTCAGTTCAGCAGAAGCTGAAAGAGGCTTTTCAAAAATGAATATTATCTATTCAGATAAATGAAGTAGGTTACTTGTTGAAAATGTGAACAATTTAATGACTGTAGATTTGCTGGGTCTACCACTAGAAGTATTGGATCCCCAATCATCTGTATAATATGGCTAAGACAAAATCGTTTTGCTGATGACAGTCGTGTAAAATAAAAAAAGTTGAAAATCTGCAATTAAAATCAAGCTGCTATTTGGAATTACTCAAAATAAATATGAGTCATCTTTTTTTTATTTATTTTTTTGTTTATATACATATATATACAATTGCAAATCTGTAGTACTTGGATGCATCATGCACTAAAAAACGATGGTAGTTCTAATCTTACCACTGAGTAGAGATTATTATTTTTATTTCTTTGTGTGTATAAATATGTGTAACATAGTAAAGTGTATTTTATTTACTTTTTCGTGTAAGCTTTATTTGAGCTACTTAATGTTTGTAAATTATGTTTTATTTAGTTGTATATTGTTTAAAAAAACTTAAAAAGTATATTCTATATTTATTTTGTATTCTGTTCAACGGTGAATCTATGCAGTGGTTAACAGAAAAATAATGCTTAAAGTTTTATTAATGACATTAAAAGTTTTTTAAGGCTTTGAAACTGCAAGAAGATTTTAAAATAAAAGAATAATAGTAATTTGTAAACTAAAAATGTTAAAAGGTTTTTTTTTTTTAATGTTAGGTTACTATATGTTACCTAGGTAACATATTCTACTTTGTCATAGAATCTAAATTACTTTTAATTAGCAGTTATTAATTTATTTTAGCAATTAGTTTATTTTGTTAAAATGTTTCACGATTTTTATAGACAAGTCATTGAAGGTTTGGATTTACTTAATGTTATTGAAGACATTCCAACATACAACGAACGCCCTATCCCACAATGCATCATTGAGAATTGTGGATTGTATGATTTTCAATCTTTATAGTTGCTTTTCTAATAAAATAAAGTCGAAGCAGTTTCTTTTGATTTATTCAGTTATCTAAATAAATTTATTATTGATGTAAAAATTGTTTTATAATATTTTTTGTATAATAAAGTTAATTTATTATTTTGATAAAATATGGATATTGGTTGTAAATATTAATATATAAAATGTTATATTATATTTAAAAAAAGAAAAAACAATTTTTTTTATTACATTTTACCATTCATGCATGCTAACTAGTATTGACCTTAATTTGCTTTTACACAGCACTGTCTAAAATCTTAAACAAATGTAACAGATGTTAGCCCCAATAAAACTGATTACTATACAGCTGCATATAAACTATTTATAAATATGATATAGATTTTCAAACTAATTTTTATACACCCGCGTCATAACCTCATGAAAAAAAATCTAGAAGAAGTTTTGTTACTTTAATATTTTTAAAATAAAGTTAGACTTTTAAAAAGTTAAATAAAAGATCTTTTATGTTATAAAAACAAGTTCAATAAATTTTTTAATGAATAGTAAAATAAAAATAAATAAGAAAAACTTAATTTTATTTTTTACATTGACTTTTTACTTTTTAAGTTTTAATTTTTTTTTGAAGATTTAAATATCAGAAAATAAACACTAGTAGGGAGGATCAGTAAAAAGTTCTAATACTTAATTTTAGTTAGAAGCAGTAGTTTAACATGGATGTTGAGTAATATAAAAAGTGTAACAAAAATAATAAAAACTGAAAAAACATTTAATTTTTTTATTACTTTTGTACAAGAGTTTTCTAGCTTAAAATTTTTCTTAAAATTTTTTTTAATATATGAAAAATCTTGTTAATATAAAGTTAGATAAGTGTAAAAATGACACTTCCTTTTGGTGTTTGGGATGTTGGACAATCATTTAATGAGGCTGTAGATTTAGAGGAAGAAGAAAATGAGCAATATGAGGAGGAGATTAAAACAATTAAAATAACTATTGCTCCTAAAACCAGGTAAACAAATAAATCTTTAAATCACACAATAAAACAATAATAAAATATTTCTTAGGTAATTAACTAATAAATCTAAAGTTAAAAAAAAAAAAAAAAAAGATTTAGGGATCTTTGTTGCTTTTCTTCTCGAACTTTATTGTGTACTTGTTCTTGCAGATTTAAACACCAGCATAATTTTTTTCCAGGTTGTCTTGCAGTCTGTTTATAATATCATTTGGAACTGCAGCCACAACATTCATAGACATGTATGTAAATCTTCCTGAAAAGTCAACAGCTGAAGTACAGATAATTAGGGGAACAGTTAAAACTAGAGAAACATGCTTTTTATACCAAATTGATAACACTGTTTTATGTCAATGCAAAGTAAAAGTTGCACCAGAAGACTCATTTGATTGGATAAAAGAAGTATATTCTTATTTGTAAAGCAGTTGTTAAATATGATTTTCATTATTATTATTATTATTATTATTATTATTATTATTATTATTATTATTATTATTGTTGTTAGTAATATCATTTTTATTCTTATGATTGCTCTACTCTGCAAATTAAATTTTTTTTATGCTGATTACAATTTGAGACTTTATTTATATAATTCAATAATGCTGAAGTCAAAAATATCAAAACTTTTTTCATTTAAAAAGTAGTTTTTAAGATAAATGATATTTAATTAGTTTATACTATAAATTTCAGGGGTAAATCAATAAATTAAAAAAAAAAAGGGGGGGGGGCATCAGCAAAGTTGTCGCTCTCCTTTACAACATCAAAAACAAAGATAAAAAAGCAAATTTTATACAAAGCTATATGTTAGACAAAAATAAGTAAGTTTTAATTTACAAAATAAATTAAATGCAAGCAGGAAAAAAGCAGTATTTGTTTGATTATTGAACATGTTTAATAACCTGAACATCTATCTTCAAAAGACAGCAGTTCTCAGTTATCATATTAGTGTTCCATTGTCCTTGGTGGTAATAATCTCAAACTGCCTCCTTTGAGAGATCTAAATCTCAAGTCATTGAGCATGCATTGAGATAACAGCTGTGGTGACTGTAATCCTGTAGTTGTATATTCATGTACTCAGGATCATCGTATCATGTAATCAGGATCATCACTATCAGAAAATTTTGAGAATGTGAAAATTACATTAGTTTGCTCACTATTAGTTAACCAAAAAGTAACAATCAGGAATGGGAATCTGATCTGAATGGAAGGAGGAAGCCCAAATATTGGGCTTACTCCTTCAGATCAGATTCATTTTGTAGATCATGTGTTCAAAATCTCTGATTTTGAACACGTGATCTACAAACTGAATGAGGAGCCCAATATTTATCTTGATCTCCTAATTTAATCCAAATTAAGTATGATAGGTTTTTTAGTAAACTCTAAGATTGTTGAACTTTGCTTCGGAGTTGTAAATGAGACACATATGTAACAAAAGCAAATCAGTTTTTCTGATTTGCTTTTGTTACATATGATTTTTTTCAAAATCAAATTTTCGACTGACATCTTGATTTAATTTTCAATAATCTAACACGATATTAAGAATACATTCATTTCAAAAAAACTAAACAGATTTTAAATACCTATTCATTATCTAGATTTTGATGGCAAATATGACTATTTCAAATAAAAATATTTTATGCAGAGTGAGTAAACAAATACGAATCAATCATTTAGAAATATGGTTACTTTCATTTACAATGATTTTACAATCATTTGTTTTACAAATTTGTAAACATTTCAAGAGTTCAAAGGTATCTCGTGATAGTAAGTGTCAGTTTATACTTCCAACCTGCCTATAAATATACATATATATATATATATATATATATATATATATATATATATATATATATATATATATATATATATATATATATATATATATATATATATATATATATATATAATTATATATATAATATATATATATATATATAATTATGCATGCAGGTATATATATAATTATATCAGCCATCAGAATTAGGGTTGGTATTCGGTAATGCCGACCTAACAACCAACCTAACAACCAACCTAAAAGTGTTTGAGGTTGACAAAAAATTGCCGACCTTGTTTCTATATTTTATGGTAACCTTTTCGTGTCAAAACTTTTTTGCCAACCTGATGCCGACCTCTAACAGTTTGAGGTCGGCAATTTATTGCTAACCTCATTTTTCCAAACTCCGATGGTTGTATATATATATATATATATATATATATATATATATATATATATATATATATATATATATATATATATATATATATATATATATATATATATGTATTATTATTTTATTATTTTTATATATACATATATGGTTAATATCACATTTTATTTAGTTGTCAGCAAATTTGATGCAAACCAGGGTTTTATTGTTGTTATTGTTATTTTTTGAACATTGAGAGCCTTTTTTTGAGCAAACCAGGCAATACTAAAAAGTGATATCCTTCAGTTTTATGTATAATGATGGTAATAATAATAAAAAAGCCTGTAAAATTTTTTTTTCTAAATATCTTTAGCTTCTGAGATAAGGTCAGTCAAACTTTTGGTTTTTTAATTTTTGGAAAGTCACTGTTGGAGATTTATGACTTTAAAACTAAGTTTACAAGCAATCTGCAAGTTTCTCTTCATGTTAGAAAAAAAAACAAAAAAAAAACAGGAAGACAATCCTGCCATTATCTAAATATCATAAGTCAAAATCACTAACTTTCGAATTTAGGGCTCTACTTTAAATAGAATGATCTCAGAACGTAAAAAGTGTCCCTTAGCTATGCTTTTTAGTATGAGTACATGATTCTGATTTCAATAGTTTAAAAAAACTGAGAGTATGTTGTTCACAAAAACTGTTTTGAGTCATCAAACTGTCAAAAAGTGCTCTAACTAGCATTCAAAAATCAGCCATTATGGAAATCGGAAAGGGTCCAAAGGTTGAAGGTACAGAATTTCTATTTTCATATTACCATTCTTTAAATGCTAATAAAAAAGATTGTAATATTGTGTTGTTAATATAACTTCAAAATGATACTATATCTGTATCAAATAAAAGCATATACAATTGTATATTCATTTTTTATTATTTGTTGTAACTAAATTTTAAAATGTTGGGAACATTTTAAAATGAAAAAGTAATAACTATTTTGACAAAAACTTTTATATTTTTAGTTTTTTATATAAGTTGCTTTTAATACCAATTGCTTTGAGTTTTTTAATTGTAAAAAATCATAAACTTTTACAAACTATTATTTTTTCAGTTTTTAGTAAATAAGAGTTCTTTTTACATTTAAAAATTTTACAACAAAAATGCACTTATGTCCTGATTTGTCATTACTTTTACTTTAATGAAGTTTTTCCTTTATTTAAATGAAATTAAACAGTTTTTTTTTTTTTTTTAAACATCTTCGCTTCCAACAAGGCTGCAAGCAGCCACTAATTAAAGTTGGAAGTTACTGTAAGAGAAAAGATGAAGGTTGTAGAGCAAGATAACGATTGACAGATGATTTAAAAGATTGCAAATTATATGAATCAGGAAAGCAAGATGAAGGAAGCGAATTCCAAAGAACTGATGTTCGAGGAAAAAAACTAGACGAATAAGCGTTTTTGGAGCACTTAGGAACAGTCACAGAAAAAGGATGACACTTAATTGAATGACGAGTAACACGAGAATGAATTTTAGTAGATGGCACAAGAGACGCTAGCTCTTTAGAGCAGTGCCCATTATAGTATTTGTAGAAAAGAGAAAGAGAAGCAACATTACGATGATGTGATAATGGTTGGAGGTTGGCTGCAAGAGCAGGTCCAACTATGTTTACAATGCGTTTTTGCACCTTGTCTAAAAGAGAAAGGACATCATTAGAAGATCCGCCCCAGATATGGCAACAGTATTCCATACAAGGCCGGATTTGAGATTTATAGAGATAGAGAATAGAATCCAGAGTAAGAAAGTGGCGAGCTCGATAAAGAGATGCAACCTTAGCAGATGCTAATTTTGCAACTGATTTGATATATGGTTTCCAAGAAAGATTGGAAGTAAGAGTTAATCCTAGAAGATGAAGAGTAGGTGACTCATCGAGTACATCACCGTTCATAAATATAGGAAGATCTAAATTATTGCGATAACGATTGGCTGAAAAAAATTGAGTTTTATCTGAATTAAAGTTCACCAGCCACTGTGAGCCCCATGCTGTAGCAGAAGTGAGATCCTTTTCAAGCTCAAATGCCCCATCCAGGCAATCAGAGGGTGTTGGTTTCTTATCACGACAAGAATAAATGGTAGTATCATCAGCAAACAATGCCACCTTAGATGTGAGAATATCTGGAAGATCGTTAATGTAAATTAAAAAGAGTATAGGGCCAAGGATAGAACCTTGAGGAACCCCTGAAGTTACAGAATAAGAAGAAGAGTGTTGTCCATCGAGGACAACTTTTATGCTACGATTGGAAAGGAAGGATTCAATGATCTTAAAGATGTTGCCGGATACACCATAAGAAGAAAGCTTATGGAGAAGACCAGCATGCCAAACTTTATCAAACGCTTTTGAAATGTCAACAGCGATGGCCTTAACCTCTCCACCTTCATCGAATGCACGATAAAACCTGTCAGTTATTACTGTTAGCAAATCAGCTGTAGAACGAGAAGATCGAAATCCATATTGATAGTCAGAAAGTAAGTTATTAGATTCAAGATGAGAAATTAAGTGTTTGTTAATTAAAGATTCAAAAACCTTGCTTATGATAGGAAGAAGACTTATGGGACGGTAGTTAGACGAATCAGATCGCTCCCCAGAATTTTTGAAGATAGGGATAATAGATGCGGCTTTCCAGCAGGCTGGAAAACAAGACTCTGATAAGCACTTGTTGAATAGTTTTGAGAGTATAGACGACAGCTCCGGAGAACACTTCTGCAAGACAATAACAGGTATGTTGTCTGGGCCACAAGCTGTAGAAGAGTCTAGGCAGGAGATCACTTTAGATACAGATGCTGGAGTGATATGAATGTCAAGCAATGGATCAACCTGTTTGTTGGCAATATCAGGTAATACGCAATTAGTGGAGTCAAGAGATGATATTGATGAAAAGTTTTTAGCAAACAATTCAGCTTTGTCTTTAGGTGAGGTGACAAAGTCTGAACCATACAAGAGAGGTGGAATTATAGATTTGCCCTTATTATTGATATTATTAAAGATTCTCCAGAAGTCACGAGAGCCTAATTTTTGAGATGAGATACGAGATTTCATGACCTGAGAATAGCGGGTTTTGGTGTTAGACAAAACCTTTTTACAGTTGTTTCTAGCAGTAATAAACAGACGTCTGTTTTCTGGAGAATTGTTTTGCTGATAAATATGGAAGTAACGGTTTCGATTGGCAATCGCAGCAGCACAGTGTGAGGAAAACCATGGAGGAGAGTGAGGCTTGACCTGGAATCGTCGAGAGGGAATAAAAGATTCCATGCCAGCCTGAATCCATGAAGTTATGTAAGTAGCACATTTGTCGACAGGAAGTTGAAAGATTTCTACCCAAGGGCCATCACGAAGAAAATCACGGAAAGAATCCCAGTCAGCTTTACTGTAGTTGTAAGAGGTTCGATAATAGGGGGATTCAGGTGATGAAGAAGAATGAGATATTAGTTTTAAAGAGATCAAACTGTGATCAGAAGCACCTAAGGGTGAATGTGGAGAAACTGAGCACTGACTAGGATCAGAAACAAGACATAAGTCAAGTAGAGAAGGTAAATGATTAGGGTTGTCAGGAAAGCGAGTTGGAAAGTTGACTATTTGAGTTAGGGATTGAGAAAGGCAAAAGTTGTGGGCTTTAATGCCTGCAGAGTCACTGACACTAGAGCCAAGCCATTCAGAGTGGTGAGCATTAAAGTCACCGACAACAACTATATTAGCTGATGGATAAAGAGAGAGGGCTTGGTCAATATGATCAGAAATAACATCAAAAAGAGTGCAGTCTTGAGATGAAGGAGAGCGATATAGAACAAAGAGAAAGGCAATAGAGTGAAGTGGTGCTAAACGAAAGCACATGAAAGAATAGTCTGTGGATTCAAACCTAGTTTCACGACAAACAGGTGAATTCTTACGAATGTAAATGCCCAGGCCAAGCATGTGACTATTGGAGTCTTTACGAATCAGAGGAAGATAACCATCAACACTAAGATCACAAGATGAGACAGCTGAACTCAAATTAGTCTCACAAAGAGCAAGTAGGTCTGGTGAACTTTGCAAGAGATAAGACTCAACAGAAGAAAAGTTACTTCGAAGACCACGAATATTAGTGAATGATAGGTTTAGAGAACTTGGTGATGATGATGGTTTTTTGTGTTTTATAGTTTTTGGTACTTTATTCATTTTTAAATTAGTTTGAAGAACTTGACTCAAAGCATAGATAGTACTCAGAACACCGTTTAATAGCCCAAGCAATTGCCTCATTACTACTAATAAACCCTAAGCCGTAACAAAGGGCTCCAAATGTGGCCTCCGCAATGCACACCAAAAGTACAAACAGGGACACCATCCATGCGCAACATGGCACTGTTAATACTTTGATATTTTTCAGCTGTTGATGGAATCAGCCTCTCTGAGAGCTACCACAGAGTTCGGGAAACCTGACTACCAGCCGGCCTCAGAACCATAAAACTGAGTTTTAGAGCTGTACCCTCATAAGGAGATAATAGAATGAGTTGCCTAGTCGTAAAAACAGTGACACAAGCAAACCCATGCATTGAGTCAAGAAGATCCAGCATTCAACATCCTAAACTGGAAACAATGTATTAAAAATACATCTGCGCCAGCCTAATAGATGAAGAAGGGGTGCAAGGCTGGTCAACAGATAGAATCTGTTTACCCCTTAAGTCTTTGCCTAGGAGGCCTTCTACAAGACAGTAGCTGGGTGCATTTAACATCTGCCCAAGATGAGTATTTTTATCGAGACACCATCTCTAGCCTTTACTCAACCAAGAGCCCCAAGGCAGGGGGTGTTTTATATCGGAGTTGGCATCTCCTAGCCTTTGCCTAAAAAGGCGTATCCTACAAGGCAGCAGGACATGAAGCAGATTGTACTGGGTTACATGTTACCAGTTAAAAGTAGGGTTTGGGAAAACCTGGCATTTTTAGACCCCATGAGTTTGAGTCGAGTATGAGAATATTTATTGGGTCCGGGTTCAGGTCCGGGTCCAATACGTCTTTTAATTTGCAATTTTAACAATAGCATTAAAGGATTATTTGTTCTCACGCTGATTTTTAAAAATGGATTTAGTATACGTTAAGGTAAATAAAACAACTTTTAGCCAGTTCAACGTGTAATGTAAATATATTATTTTTTACTTTTATTATAATCTAAAACTACCAAATAAACTTGACATTACCCTTTTAAAAATATCGCATTTTATAAAATGCATGTAAATATACTAGCAAAAATAAACTCAATTTAATTAAAATACTTGCAAGTGTTTAATACAAAACAGAGCAATTATTTTTACTTAAAAAATAAAACTTTAAAAAAACTAATGTACATAATGAATTGTCCGATAATCTAGAACGAATTCTTGTACAGAAGTTGAATGCTATAGAAAATGTTCATTTGGAATTTGTTGATGTTGGTTTTATTGTCATCAACGCTTGATACAATTTTTCTAAATACACAGTTTTTTTTCAGTTTTTGAAAATAATAAAAATTCTATTTTAATAATTCTAATTTTTTGTGACTGTTCCTAAGTACTCTAAAAACTCTTATTCCTCTTGTTTTTTTCCTCGAAAATCAGTTCTTTGGAATTCGCTTCCTTCATCTTGCTTTCCTGATTTATATAATTTGCTATCTTTTAAGTTGTCTGTCAATCCTTATCTTGCTCTACAATCCTCATCTTTTTTCTTCCAGTAACTTCCAACTCTAATAGTGGTTGCTTGCAGCCTTGTTGGAAGCGAATATGTAAAAAAAAAAAAAAAGTAAAGGAAGAAATGAATTCTCTTGGAGTTATATTTTACATGAGTTTGAGAAGCAGTGAAAAAAGTTAAGGGTCTACTTTTTTTAAAACATGGACAATAAATCATACTTATACTGACACACAGTATGATAAGTGTGTCAGTATAAGTATGATTCAACGTAATCTTATATATCCCATAATCCTATGAACTATCTTTGACTTTTGGTATAAATGTTGATATTAAAAAAATTTATTACAAAAGGCTGTGCAAATATTTTGTTACAATAGGAATTACAATAAGTTGGTAGAAAAGGTCATTACAAATAGTAATGATCTTTTTTAAACAGTATAATAATTCTAATAAAACAGTATGTAATTTTAATATGATATGAAAATATTATGTTTATTATTATGATTTATTATTACTATGGATTATATATTTATTATTATTATTATTTATTATTACTATAGATTATATATTTATTATTATAGGTTATGGCTTGTGTGTTATTTGATCAAGCAATTATTTTGACATCATATCCAAAATATTCACTTAAAAGCAATTTCAAGAATACATCTGAAGATGTCTTAAGATATTTAAAAACGTCCTATAGCAAGTTTGCTACTAATGTTCAAATGTTAGAAAAAGACAATCTTATTCATGGCCTACCAGCTGCCAGTAAGATAGTTTTGATGTTTTTACAGATGCTATTTTTTATATTAGTTTAGTTAATTTATTACAATGAGGAGATTTTTTTACATCCTTTTAAAAAAGAGAAAATAATCTCAGGTCATTCCATCTCAGATTTTGATTTTTTTTTAAATTCCTGATACAATCATTTCATTCTAAAGGTAACTCAGCGTTGTTATTTTATGCAAGTTTTTAAAAATGCTGCAGTTAGCCACTAATTGGAAAGAGTTACTTAAAAAATGAAGAGGACAGTTAAAGAGTACAAAGATGCTTAACAGAAGACTTGTACTTAACAGTTAATGGTTAACAGAAAGCTCAATAAAAGTTAACAGAAGACTTGTACTTAACAGTTAGTGGTTAACAGAAAGCTGAATAAAAGTTAACAGAAGACTTGTACTTAACAGTTAGTGGTTAACAGAAAGCTGAATAAAAGTTAACAGAAGACTTGTACTTAACAGTTAGTGGTTAACAGAAAGAATAAAAGTTTGTTGAGCATGTTTAATTGTTGTGGAGTGTGACAAAATGTTGTATAGGAGTTTTATTAGGAGGAACAATAGGCAAAAACTTGTTTCTCCTAACAAAGCTTTTGTCTCTTGTTTCTCCTACCTTGCAGCGAACAAAGCTGTATTTAAAAATAGAATAACGTTTCAAGTTAGGCTACTAGAACAGGCCTAACTACATTTGAAATACATTGTCTAAAAAAGAAAGGGTATTGAACAGTATTCTATACTAGAGCAAATGATGGATTTTAAAATTAAATGTTTTTAAAAAGAAAAGAAAAGTTTTTATTTATGAATAAAATTCAGGAATATTCATAGTTATTTGTCAAAAATATTTTTTTGAATTTAAGTTCAGCAGAAACTATCACTTGTAATTTAATAATCGTCAGTTAAAACATGGTCATTACTATTAATATCTTATCATTATCACTATCAATGTTTACTGTATTTCTTCTACTTTTATTTAATTAATCATGTTCTAATAAACTTTGTCGGACTTTTTTATGATCACTTTTTTGCTCTTTTTCATAAATCTTGCAAGACACTCAACAGTCAAAATAATCAAATGTTCTTTAACTAGTTAATGCCTGGCTAAGAATTCTAGGTGTGGACACCTAGAATTCTTAGCCAGGCACCTAGAATTCTTGTGAGTAACCTGAAATTAAATCTATTTTGCAAAGTCTTTTAAAGCCTTGTGAAATCTCTTGCGCTGATAGTTCAGCACTAAATAGGGTTAATTTTTTTTCTGATAACTTTTATAAGCATAAAACTCTTAATTAAAATGAGTGTGCAAATTGGATACAACAAAGGGTATTTAAAATATTTATAAAAATAACTTTGATAATACGCAAAAGTTTATGGATTTATTTAAAAAACATTTTTAAGAGTTATTTAAAAAAATTATGATAGTTAATATTGAAAATTCTTTCATTATTGACTACAAAGTTGTTCTCCTTTAATTTTGAAGTTATTTTATTATTTATAGTTTGTTTTGTCATTGCAATAATACTATTTGATTAATTGTATTTTAAAATATAATTACTTGAAACTTTAAGTAACTTTTATTTGCAATGTGTATTGTTTATAAAACTATTATAGGGAATAAGCATTAAGCACTTTTGTTTATTCAATTTTCTGTTAATTAACTTCTTGTGACTTTATATCCCCACCCAGTCCAAAATAACTTTTTATTATTGACAGTTGTAAGATATTTAGATGTTTTCTTAATTAACACAAAAATTAACTTTGATATTTTATGAGGCAAAGATAAAGTTTTAATATTTCTTTAATGATTTTACTTTAAATTGTGTTGAAATATTGTAAACAGAATTGCTTTTAGTTTAAATATCATTCAATAAACTTTTTTTTTTTAATTTTTCAACTTACATTTATTATATGTCATATAATATCAAGTTGGCATCTGGAACAAGATCATACTGATCTTGTCGCCAGAACCATATAAAAATTGAAATATAATATAATGCAAGTAGTTAAAATCAAAATAGCTATCTAAAATAGTTGAAATAATAAATGGTTAATAATAAATTAATTCTCAAAAATATTTTAATATACTATCTATTGAAAAAAAAAGTTCTTTAATTTATTTTTAAAAACTGGAAATGAGATTGACATATCAAAATTGGATTCAACAACTTTATTCCAAAGATAAGATACTCGATAAGTTATAAAAAAATTGCTTACACTTTGTTTGACAAAAAGGTTTATTAAAAAAGCTATTATTTTGCAAACTATATTTATTCTTTGCTTTAAGGGTACATATATCTTTAAAAACATTTAATAATGGGTTATTCATACAACAAAATGTAAAACATAAGGTATTATAAATGTTAAGTTCATAAATTGAAAAATGATTTGAAAAGTATATTACGCACGTTTCTGATGCTAATAAAGATGTTGTAACTTACTTTTATATGCACTTTCCCAGGCAACATTCACATAGTTTTTATAGCTATGAATAAATGAGTAGTATAGTTGTTTTAAATTATTTTTATTTAAGTAATTTCTAGCTTTATATAGGATTCCAATATTTTTTACAACTTTTGTTGATATATAATCAACATGAGTTTTCCATGACCGATTTTCATCAAGATAAGGAACTTCTTTAATTTCTACTCTATTGATAAAAAGTTTAGTCAAATATTTCGGCCAAAGACATTTTTTTGTTGAGGAACTAAAAAGAATCCATTTTGTTTTGTCAATGTTTAAGGTCAATTTATTGCACCAATTCAGTGATAAACCCAGAATTTATTTGGGGATACCGCTTTTTTTCCGGCAACATTGTGGGGGGGGGGGGGGAGAGGGGAGGGAGAGGGGAGGGGAAGGGGGGTGTTCTTAAGATTGCCACCTCCCTACTCCCCTAGTTAACACCAGTGTCGTGACAATGATTTTTAATTATAATTTTTTCAATCATCATTTTAATCATTTGTGTTTATCTTCTTTAGTTATATCCAAAGATAAGGAATTGATTTAAAGGCATTGCTTTAAATACATGAATTTACCGTTAGACATAACCATGTTACTTTAGTTACGATAAGAAAACTATTTTACTTTAGAATTAAGAATACTTAAGAACCACACTATTTGTAAATAATTATTGAAAATTGTTTAAAGTATTTTAACATTTATTAACTATAATTTAGTAAATTTAATACTAGTAGTTATTCATGTTTTAAATACTTAGAAATTAAATATTAAAATACTTTAAACAATTTTTAATCAATATTTACATTACATAATACATTTACATTTATTAAATCGCGTAATATTTGTAAAATTAACAAAATAGTTTTAAGTCTTTTATTCAAATAACTATTCAAATAAATAACATAAACATTTAATAAACCTATTTACTATTATTTTAATTTTAAAATTTTGATTTAAGTATTAGCAAATCTGTTCATTTAACTTTTACTAAAGGTTAATAATTTTTAAAGTGATTTTAAGGCACCTTTTAAATTAAAGGTAATTAAAAAAGAGATAATTATGGTAAACGTAATTTATTAAAATGATATAGTTTTTTGATTAAAAGACATTTTATTTTTTTAAAAATATATTCATCTTTTTTATTCATTAATTTAAAAAAATTATGTTTAATAAATAAGTTACATTTACTATGGATTTTTTTAAACATTAAAAGCATTGAAGTTTAAAAATAACTTGATCTTAATAAAACTTTTATTAAGCTATTGTAATCGTTTTTCTTATTGTTAGTCAAAAAGAATATGGAGAAGAAAACTTTCTGAAGAAGTGTACTCTTAACTTAAGATCAAAAGTTCATTTGTTCAAAAATTAAATTTGCTAGTTTGCATGATAGACTGAAATTTGGATAATTTAAAATCGTTTGAAAAAGCAAACTTTTTATACATTCCATTCTTTAAAATTTCGTAACAAATTTTTAAAATTAAGTTTCGTAATTCATTTTTTTAAAACATTCAGTTAGTAACCAAAGGACAGTTACTTCACATAATTACGTGAAAAAAGCGATTGGTTTTTAATTTATTTTATTCTTCGGAAGAAAAAATGAAGTAGCTAAAATTAACTGAAAATTATTTATATACTTTATATACATTTTTAAAATGCAGTAGTATATAAATAATTTTGAGTTTAAAATTTCAGTTTAAACCGAAATTTTTTTTTCTATTTTTAATAAAAGAGCTAAAGAAAAATTAAAAGATAAAATAATCTTTGGCTGCTTTTTTTTGGACGCCCATAATGCTCAAGCAGCACTAAAGCAGGTCTGGGTTCGTCGCAGCAAGTAGAAATTTGTATAAATTCCTTATTCATATTTAAAAAAAGTTTGTTTCTGTCTTTGTCTGATAAAAATAGATTGGTATTGTCAGCAAACATGATGCTCATAAGCTCAGAAGCTTTATTTAAATCATTAATATATACTAAGAAAAGGAGAGGACCAAGAATATAACCCTGTGGAACACCACATTTTATATCAACTAATGTTTTTTTTTGAGACTAACAAAAAGTAGTTCATCCTGCTTCCTATTTGACAACTTTTGTACCATTTTATCAACTTACCACTTATTCCTTAGAATTCAAGTTTTTTAAGTAAAATATTATGATTGACTGTGTCAAAAGCTTTTGATAAATCGATAAAAACACCAGTGTATATTGTGATTTATCAAAAGACTTTGAGACTTCACATGTTAACTGCCATTATTCAGTTGAACTATTCATTGACTTCACGTGTAAACTGCCATTGTTCAGTTGAACTTTAATTTATAAAGTCAAATTGGTTTTTATATAAAAAATTATTCGTAATCAGGAAGTTGTATGTCTTTTTGTATATAATTTTTTCTAAAATTTTTGAAAACATGGAGAGGACAGAAATAAAGCAATAATTATTAACATGATTTTTAACTGTCTTTGTGAATTATGATAATTTTGATGATTTTTAGTTGGTCAGGAAAAACCCCTACTTGTATAGATGTTTTGAAGACTTTAAAAAGAATATCTTTCAAGTTTTCATAGCAATCTATAATTAGTTTCTGTTTATTCTGCCTATGTCGATTGCTTTGTTTCTTTTTAGAGATTTGTAGGCTCTTTCAAATTCTTTAATTGATAAATCTAGCAATAAATTATGGTGAAAAGGTGAATTATTGGTAGATTTTAAAAAATGATGAAAGGAAATCTCATCCTATTAACAAGTTTACTTCTAATACCAGCAAAATATTTATTAAATTCATTTACTATTTCACTTGGTTCACATATACATATGTTGATTATTTTAATCATTTTTGGTAGGATATTCGAGCAGGTTTTTTGCTTTTCTGTTATTTCTTTGAATATTTTCCGTAAATGTTTTGAGTCATTTTTATATTTAGTAATTAGATTAGAGTAATAATATTTTTTTAAATTTTTAGGAATTTTTTCAAATAAAAGTTTTTAGCTTTTGTAGATTTGTAGATTTGAATTGGATTTTGTTTTTGAGTATTTTATATATAATTTTTGCTTAGTTTGTGAAGATTTCTTTGTTCTTTTGTAATTCAAGGGCTATTTAAGGTTTTTGGGTTTTTTTTTCAGAGAATGATAAGTTTGCATTGTACACTGAGTAAAATGTATTAAAGAACTCATTATAGATTACATTTATATCATCATTGAAGTTTATATGTTTCCAATTTAATAATAATAATAATAATAATAATAATAATAATAATAATAATAATAATAATAATAATAATAATAATAATAATAACAATAATAACAATAATAACAATAATAACAATAATAACAATAATAACAATAATAACAATAATAACAATAATAACAATAATAACAATAATAATAATAATAATTGATGCTTAAACATTTCTAAGCTATATATGTTAAAAAAATATTTTCTAATCATATAGCTTTTATTTATATTAGGTGATGAAGTTGAGTTAATTGTTAGGAAAATGGGGAAATGATCTGATATATCTGATTTTATAAAGCTTGTTTGCATGTCAGTGTTTTATATATCTGTTGTTAAATATTATCAATTAGGATGGTTGCGTTTTCTGTTAATTGAGTAGGGCGATTAATCAGCAGTATTGCTCCTGATATAAAAATTTCATCATAAAAATTTTTAATTATGTGTTTTTACTATATCTTAAAAAATCCATATTTAAATCCTCAACTACAAAACTTATTTTCTTTTCTTTATTAGTTTTATGAAAAATTTAGTACTTTAAGTAAAAGCTTAAATTTTCAAAGGCACCATCAAGTGGTCTATAACAATAAATTAATAAAATATTTTTGCTTTTTAATTTATCACTTTTGTTGTTTAGAATTTCAATTTTTATGATTTCTTTATCACCATCAGAAATACACAAATCATTCCTAATGTTATGTATAATATTTTCCTTAACAAAAATTAGAACTCCTACACCTTTATTGGTTTACCTCTCTAACAAAATTGTTTTAAAACCTGGAAGATGGAAAATAGAATTATTCTACACTCATTCAAAGAAAGTTTCCATTAAATAAGTTTAAAAATGTTTTCTGTTTCATCTTAAAAATCTCAAATTTTTTCTCATTTAAACTTCTAATATTATTATGGAGGATTTTTTCATTACCAATGTCATTTTTAATAAGAAATTTTTTTAACTAATTGGGATATTGTTAAGAATGTGATTGGGATATTGATAAGAATGTGATTGGGATATTAATAAGAATGTGATTGGGATATTGATAAGAACAACATGTGTTCACATGATTAAAAAAGTTAACATCTGGAGCTTAGATCTGAATTTAAGTATTTGTTGTGAAAATTCAAAATATGGGAGTTGTAGTCATCCATTTTTTTATTTTTTGAATTTGATAAATAATAATAAGTTATAAGTTTGTTATATATTACTTTAGCATACTTACCGGCAGCTCTAAGTTCTTTTGCTTGAGAAAAAAGGAGTTTACTTTTTCAGATGTTTGTTCACTAAAATCTTCATTTACTTTCGTTCCACAACTTGAGTCTTTTATATTTGTCTAAAAAACTGTTTTATATTTGTCTAAAAAACTGTCTTTAAATTTTAAGACTACTATTGTTCTTCTTTTCTTCTGTCCATGTTGGACAGATGTTTCATTCTGTCCATTCATTGTCCATGTCTTCCTGTTCTGTGTGCCCTCTCTATTTGAATGTCATTTTTTATTCTGAGTTTTTCTTTTAAAAATATTTTAACTTTTTGCTCACTATCTTTTCACAATTCTTTTAGTTTTATTCAAAACCCTTCTATATAATTTTTCTATATTTCAACTTTTAATATGGACCCTTTACTGGGTACCTGGACTCAGACCCGGTATTTTCTGTTGGGTACCTGGAATCAGGACTCTGTATAAACTAGTTCCAGCACATCTCTACATACTAAGTAAATTTTATTTTGGATCCAAAACTGTTTTTGTCTATCAAATGAAAATTTACACATAAATTTTCAAATAAAAGTTGTTATTTTAATACTCAAAGATATAATCATGTCAATTATTTAAAAAGTTCTATATAACTTTTTAAATAATTGACATGATTATATCTTTAAATGATTTTTCTCCTCTTATAACTAATAAAAAATTTGTACTTGAACAATGTGGAGGAGTGTTTTTATTGAAGAACTCCTGAAACATTTTTTTGGAGATTTTTAATTAGGATTTTAAATAAACCAAGAATTAATTTTTTTATAAATTTTATAACTTTAGTTTAATTTAAAAAAATTCATTAGTTCAAAAAATAGTAAAAAGTTATTTAATTTTTTTTTTTTATATTTATTAAAAAGTGTGAACAAAAACAAAATCTAAGAATGAGAAATTAAATTTTGCTTTACAACTGCTAAGCTATTTCTAAAGAACAAAACGTTATGTTGTAGTTATATTGGTTATGGGAAGGGGAATATAGTAATTAAAAATATGCTTCATATTAACTTTTTTTTTTTTACATATATATGTATACGTAAATATAATACAACATATATATGCTTTATATATTTCTACAAATTAGATATATTAGAAAATAAACCAACATAAGTTTAATATTTTATTAATAATGCAAATAAAAAAGATTTATTTAAAAAAATGTATTATTACCTTCTTTTTAAGTATTATCTTATTGCGAATTTCATTGCATCGATGCTCTTATGTATGTAACATATGGAGAATCGCATTTTGTGGACGTATTTTCTTTAAAAGCTTTTGAACCTGTTCTGCAGGATAATGGAATGAAATCTTTACCAAGGGTAATGTCTATTTTTGTTGTTTTCAATCTTTTTACATGGTATTATCACTTGGTCTTTTGAATTCATTTCATTTTTTTTTCAGTTTACAACTTTTGAAATGACAAAGAAGTTTAAATTGTTTGATGGAATCGGTGTTGCCGATAAGAATTTATATATTTAAATGTTGCTCATGGAGTTCATTAGATTTATTTTAACATTAAAAAGAATATTTATAGATTATTTTTTGATTACTACTTTGTATGCTACTGTTAGTAAATTTTTTTTATTTTTCTTAATAAATTTCATGAAATGGTAAATAAATTTGGTTGTACGGTGAATGAATTAAATAAGTTTTAATCAGTGGTGAATGGCTTTCATTTTATGTGTAAATAATCAACAATGCAGTTACATTATACAACAATATGTTAATATATTTCCTTTTATTGTGCATATTTTTTTAATGCATTTATTTTCCTTTAAATCTTTACATAAATATGAGAAGTTTTTTTTTAATTTTTAATGTGCAACTAACTTTGCTTTGAGTGGATTTAAAAAAAAAAAAAAGTTTTACTATGCCTGGTTTTTTTTTATTATCAAAATTTTTTTTTACTATGACATGTTAACTTTTCACCAATCTCAAAAGGTTTTAATCAAATCATAAAATTGTTTTCTATAAAATAGTGCACTTGTATTGTTCATCAAATGTTCTGAGTTTTTTATTGATAAAGTATTTTAGGAAAAAAAACACTTTGGTACTTCTTTTAATTAATCAATATATTTATACAAAATATATATTTTGGATTGAAAAAATATATTTAGCGTAAAATGATATAATTTATATGAAGCAGTTTTTTATGAAAAAATATGTTTTTTATAAAACAATACATTTTAAACTAAGGAATATATTTTGTATGAAGCTTTTTTTTATGAAAATGTTTTTGTGTGTAAAAAATATTATTTTGCTTTTAGTGATGAATTTTAACTTTTTATTATAGGATAATAATGAAGATAGAGTTGCCTCAATTATTTGTTCAAAATGATTGGTATTTAGTAATCAAGTAATCAATGCTTTTATTTTCTATCAGTGTTTCAATGTTTTTATTTTCTTATGTCTTAAGATATATATCAATTATATATCAATTTTTTGTTTATAAATTAATTATTTTTAGCTATATGTTAAATTTATTTGCTATATATTAATTTTTTGGCTATATGATCAATTTAAGTTAACCAGGATTTATTCTAGAACTTATTTTGTTGCACTAATTAAAATAAGTAAGAATTATTTTCATCTTGTATCCTAGTGAATCAAGTTCTAGTTTTTGGGTGTCCTGTTTAATAGAAGGTGCGTGACAAACTTTCTTTTAAAGTTTTCTTATTGTATTTTTTGTCAGAGCTATTTTGATTTTTCATATATATATATATTATCTTTTTTATTTAATTTTTTTCAGTTGTGCATGTTGTAAGATTTTTTATTTTTTTCCAAACTATAGCTGCAAAGGTTGACCTCTTTAGCTACCTTTTAAGTATGTAAACCTAGTCAAAAAAATATTGGCATGTTTCTAATATACAGATAATCAGAACATATGTAATATGTAGTATATAAAGTATTGTACATTATATACAATATAAATAATGTATTGCACATTATTTTGTTTTTATTTATTTATTAACAAAGCTGTGTTGATTCATACATGAACGTTTTTAATTACCACAAAGTCTCTCCATAGTCAAATTTAATAAATAATTTTTTATTTTTAATGATTTCTTCCTCTTTTTAATTAATAATCTTTTATTTGCTAAAAGGCAAGTTAAATTGCATAAATGGAAAATGCAAGATTTAAGGTATTAAAAAGCATTTTTGGTTAGGGTATTTAGTTAGAGACAGTAGCCATATTTATCTGTAGCTAAAGCTGAGCTATTAATATTTATCTGTAGCTAAAGCTGAGCTATTAATATTTATCTGTAGCTAAAACTGGAGCTATTTATATTTGTTTGTAGCTAAAGCTGGAGCTATTAATGTTTGTTTGTAGCTAAAGCTGGAGCTATTAATGTTTGTTTGTAGCTAAAGCTGGAGCTATTAATGTTTGTTTGTAGCTAAAGCTGGAGCTATTAATGTTTGTTTGTAGCTAAAGCTGGAGCTATTAATGTTTGTTTGTAGCTAAAGCTGGAGCTATTAATGTTTGTTTGTAGCTAAAGCTGGAGCTATTAATGTTTGTTTGTAGCTAAAGCTGGAGCTATTAATGTTTGTTTGTAGCTAAAGCTGGAGCTATTAATGTTTGTTTGTAGCTAAATGTGCACTTGTAAAAAAATAAAAAATATGTGCATCTATTTTTTAATTATTTCTAATTGTTGAATTGAAGCTTAAATTTAGTTGCACCAGTTTGTTATCAAGTTTTTTTTTTTTTAATATTTAAAATATCTTAAGTATATTAAAAATAAAAAAAAAGATCTTGCTAAATAAAATTATTTAATAAACTTAAAAGCAATAATTTATAAATAATCTTACTTTCTTACTTAAAACATGCAACCATTATTTTCATAGGCATAGCTCTGAGAAAAATAATAAAAATAACCAAACACATATTTTAACTAAATAACATAAATTTTTGAAATTTACATTTGTCTATTTACCATGGTAACATGACATCAATAACATTTTATGATTACATCATGTTTCCATGAAATAATATGTTGAAAACATGAAAAATTAAATACCTTCAAAAAGTTCACATATTAGAAAGTATGAAGCTTTTATTACAGGTGCACCAAGTATGTATGGCATGATAAACTCATGGATAAAAGATGGCGCTGTTGAATTAATAGCATCTAATGGTTTTGAAGTACATTTAGTCAGGAAGGTGCGAACATTTTGTATTAGAAGAATTTATTGTTTTTTATTAAAAGATTTATTATTATACAAGTTTTTATACAAATACTTTGTGGAATTTATTGTAGCATTTTTTTTTAATTATAGAAATAAAGACTAGAAAAAGGCACGAAAAGAAGCTATTTTTAATTAGATATTAAAGAATGTTAATTAAAATAATTGCAAAATTTTTTTTTTAATAATTTTGAATTATAAAAGTGTGGTATGTGAGAAGGTAGCTATAGAAATTTTGAAAAGGAGATGTCAAATATTTTAGTGCATTCTCCCCCTTTCCTTCCCATCTTTTTGCTTGTTTTCTAAATTTTTAAATATTTAGTGAAGAAAATTTTTAACAAAAAAATATTTTATGAAAAATATTTTAAAGTTTTATGATGTTTAAAATTTTTTCAAGTTATTGCCCTACCCACTCTACCAGAGCATATGGGTCACATCATGACCTATATAGGCTTAGCACCATATAGATCCAACTCTGAGCAGGATTTTTTCAAAGGGAACTCATATATTCATATTTCCATATGAATATATGAGTTCCAAATGAGGTTCCCATTTTTCTTCATAGCTCCTTTCAGGTCTCATAAATGTTTTTCTTATATTTAATACTTAAACAGCACAAATGAGTGATAAAGTATATTGTATTCATTGTATAATATAATTGAAAAATAATCCACTTATCTAATATATGAAAATAGAAGATCAAAGTAGGAATTTCAAAAGAGAAAATGGTTTCACATAAATAATTGCAGATTAAACATAAATTTTTTCAATAAAAAGCATACACATTACATATGTTTTGCAATATACACTTGTTTTGCCTTGATTCTCAGATCTTTGAGACAATTGAATTTATGAACAATTGTCACTACAACTATCTTTTGAGTTTTGCAATTTTTTGACATCTCTGTCATATTTATATACTGATGTTTAGATAAATAATTTTTGAGATAAATTTAACAAAATATGTTTTCTTTTTTTGTATATATCATTTAAAGTTCAATAAATTATAATATATATATACTATATATATAATGTAAATATATATATATATATATAAAATAAATATATATATAATATAAATATATATATAATATATATATATATATTTATATATACAGGGTTAGTCAAAAGTTTTGTCTCCCCCACTGGTCTAACAATTTCAACTTTAATACAAAAACAAGTAATGATTTGCAAGAAATACATATTTATTAAACACAACAATACATAAACCAATAAAATAAAAATATAATTCATGCTTAGTACTTAGTATGTCCTCCATTTGCAGCTCGAACAGCCGCAACACGACTCGGCAGAGATTCCGCCAGAGCCTTCAGATAATCACCATCCATCGATTTCCAAGTTTTTTGAACACGGCGTACCAGTTCTTCCCTATTTTTTGGCCGTGGTTCAAGTAGCACACTGTCTTGAAGTTTTGCCCACAAGTGTTCGATACAGGTCATGTCAGGGCTGTTACCTGGCCACCGACCTTTTGGGATAAAGGCGGCAAAATTTTTACGACAAAATTCCTGGGTCTTCTTTGCAGAATGTGCTGGAGCACCATCTTGCTGAAATAACACATGTTGAGGGCTAAACACAAGTTGGCGACAGTCAGCATCATTACCGGCTTGTTTTCCTACACAAGCTTCTTTATAAACTGGAAGAATATTATTTATGTAATAATCAGCATTGATCGTAACTTTTTCTGGGACAATTATTAATTTTGTCAAACCATACCCTGACATTCCACCGGCAACCATAATTTTAAGTCCATTTTTTGGCTTCTGCGCCGGGATAATTTTAGTTTTGTCGTCAGTGCGAATGCGGACATTTTGTCGGTTCGGAGTCGGGAAAAGTTCGATGGGCGACTCATCCGTCCAGAGAATGTGACTCCTCTTGATACGCCCCAAATGGTTATCGTCCAGATACCCGTTTTCGTCTAACCACTGGCACAGCTTTAAGCGATCGTCTTTATTTTTTGCAGTTAGCAGGGGTTTTATTGGCTGTTTATAAGCAATTTTACCCCACGGTTGTTCGCGAACGAATCTTCGTACAGTTGATTCTGATACGATTTTATTTTTTCCCCGATATCGATGCGACATGTTCAGCTTTCTTGCGCAAGCACCTGGAGATGAACCCCACTTATTTTTTATAGTTTCGGTGATGATTTTTTTTGACGCTGGTGACAAAGCCTTCTGCAGTTCCGCCATTCTTTTTCTTAAAGCAGGAGCTGTATTTGTGACACCAGCTATTTTTCCCATCTAAAATAATAATACAAAACATAAGTTTTCCAGAATACTTCGCTTGTAATTGAAATTTAATTTTAGGGTGGGGGGAGACAAAACTTTTGACATGCATGATGAAAATTTCACCTTTAAAATTTTGAACACTAAACTAAACCCTAACAATCCGTGTTTTCATTTTATAATAATATAGACAAAATACTATCTATTAATCATGCTCATTATAAAATAACTACGTTTATTTAATAACAGCACCTTATTAAATATTCTTACCTTCCTGCTTTATAATAAAATCTTCGTATATTAAATCAAATAGTTTTTATGTCAAAAACGTATTTTTTTAAATAACATCAGTAAACAACAGTATTAAGGTCAAGGTTAGATACTGAAAATAATTATCTATAAATTACAACGCTGACAAGAGATAAAATGTACTTCAAAAAAAGTGCCACTAAGGGGAGACAAAACTTTTGACTAACCCTGTATAATATATATATATATATATATATATATATATATATATATATATATATATATATATATATATATATATATATTTATATATATATATTTTATATATATATATATATGTATGTATGTATATATAATATAATAAAATATAAATTATAAAGTATCTTCTTTAGTTTGCATCTACAATGAACTTTTAAAGTTTCATCTTCATCTTTTAAACTTTTCAGCTTTACAGAAATTATTATTGTTTTAAATAAACTGTTTTAATCTTTAAAAAATGTTTTAAGGTTGTTATTATTATTAAAGATATATGTTTTAAACTTTAAAAAATGTTTTAAGGTTGTTATTATTATTATAGATATTTGTTTACTCTACATCAATTTACAAAGTTATGTGCTCATACTGCTATGATCTTCACATTTTTTATTCTTTAGATTAACTTTTAGCTATAAAATAATAATATAAAAGTTCTATCTATAGTAACTATAGTAACAAGTTTGATTTGACTCTGAAGCATGAATGTGTTAATATGAATTGTTAACAATTGTATTTCTTGAAGTGATTTAATTTTTGAGAAAAGTTAAGTTAAGAAAAAAGTTGAGAAAATTTACAAAAGTTTTATTTTATGTAATAAAACTAATTTATAAAACTTTAATAAAATACTTCACTTTTCACATGATTACCTTAAAAAAACAAAAATTTTTTTCCGGCACAAATATTACATATAAGAGAAATTTTTTTTTCTATAAATTTATATATTTTAAGAAGAACAAGTTTTCATTATCTAAACTGCACTTTTGACTTTAAATGGCATTAAACTGAAAACATAAGTTGTGGAACCAATTATTGTTAAACCAGTTATTAGAATTTTTCTATAGCTTTTTTATAATTACATTCCTGTCTTTATTGTCTTAGTTATAAATAGTTAGATCTCTGCTTGCATTCTTTTACAAACTGACATTCGAGCTGCTTGTTGTGGCTGCACAAATTTTATATGTTGCACCTAATGAGTTGATGCTGTTGGACTAAAAAATTTATTTCGTTGATGTTGTTGAGTATTTTGAACTTCTGGATTGTCTCCTTATTGGCGGCGTTCTTTTGTCCAAAAACATCTGCAGTCCAAGTGTCTGCAGGTTTTTTTTCTCCATATGGTTTAGATAATGTTGTTTTGTTGATGTGGTCTGAAACATCATTGATAACATTATGTCCATTTAATGATGTAAGCATTTAATGATTAAATCTAAATGGCAAATTCAAGATGTGACTGGCAAAAGATGTGGTCAGACATAAAGTTAAGTTTACATAAAGTCCTGCAGCAAAAAGCATTTTTTTGCTTTCCTAACATGCAATTGGTAGTGCACGCTGTTTTTTTAACTTATGCTCTGATTTTCAGGTCATTTGAGACAGAAACGCCAAGATCAATAGTTGTAGTTACAAGTGTATGATAAAATACTGTCGATGGTTTCCATAGAGTATTTGTGTGTTTGAATCTTTGACAAGCTTTTCTTCATGTTTGTTTACCGCTTTATTTATAATCTCCTTAAATACTTTGCAAGCAAACCTATGTTTAGCTCGAAGTGCCTAATGTGTTGAGTGAACAGCTGCAAAATGTTCACCCTGAATTTTTTTTTTAGCTTTACTTCTGTCATAACCCATAATGGTTGTCTTTTTTAAAATGGCAAAGTTGATGGTGTTTAACAACTGTTTTGTATCTTTTAACTAGAAGCTGGTTATTTTCATACAAAGAACCTCCATTAAAAGTTTTTTTTTTTAATGTTTTCCCTAAAGCCAAGAGGGCCATTACAGCTGAGGAGACTACTTTATTGTGGTTGCAACCCTCTCTCAATTCTTTAACTTAAAAAGTTTAGAAGAAAGTTGTTGTCCAATGACAGATAATATACAGATTGATGAGGTATTGTAATCGGCTTTGCTCCTAATAAATTATTTTTTGTTAGAATAGTTTTTGTATTGTCCTTTGTCAAGCAAAGAGTCTATGTAATGATCAATGAGCTTGTACAGGTGTGTCTTGTAGATGATCTACTTTAGTGGTTTTTATTGAGCCGTCTGCTTTGTCTGAGATTATTATGTAAAGTTAAAAGAATTATCCTTAAAAGTGACTAAGTAAAAGTAATTTTATATATATATGAAATAATATCTAGGAAAACAAGCTGGATAAGAAGACATTCATCAAGACATTCTTTGAGTTTAACTGTGCGGGTATTAATTGCAACAATACTACCTTCTTCAATGAATTGGTAAGATGTGTTTTAAAGGTAAAGTATCTATAAAGAAGCATTGATGAGCAGCCTAGTTTTAATAACACAGTTTTTGCTGCTGATATAGTGGCTAAATCACAGACAAAATAGTAATTGTTAAGTCATGAGGACAATAAAAACATCTGATAAGAAGAGAATCCTTTACAACTTTGATCACATGCCATATTTGTTCAATTTCAGAAAAGTTAAGCTGGGCAATATTTCTCCTCAGTTACATTGCTATCTTTTGCCTGGCAACAAGTTTATTACATTTATCTTAGTTTAGCAAGCATTGGTTGTTGGCCCAGTAATGAAGCAATTCAGGAAAGTTGTTAGTTTATGTATTTTTAAGCAACCTTTTATCATGTTGATTATTGTGGTCATAGTGTTCAATTTGGTTTTGATCGTTTTGAATTTAATACATTGGGATTTAAGATTTTTTCTTCTACATAATAAAATTCGTAACCAGTACCAATTGCAAAAACATTTGAACGATGTGATAACATTGTGTTAATATCAACATATTTGGACAGTTAAATAAATTTATTAATGTTGTTGATATATCAGTTTGCATCAATGACAGTATGCTCAAAGTTTTTTTTGCTAACAATATTTTTTCATCAGAATTAATTTCATTTGAAATATTTTTGGTAAGAGATTAAAATAATGTTGTTTTAATGTTGAGAATGATATTCCTTAACAAGTGTATATTGTCTTAATATATATATATATGTATATATATATATATATATGCATATATATATATATATATATATATATATATATATATATATATATATATATATATATAAATTAGTAGAAAATCACTTAACAAATATTTTTCTCATTTAACACTGTGTTTCATCAATAAAGACTCATCAGAAAAATCTACCTTTTAAAGTTGTTTAAATATATATATATATATATATATATATATATATATATATATATATATATATATATATATATATATATATATATATATATATATATATATATATAAACACTAGTAAAAAATATGACTATGGAATGATTGAAGCAAAATGAAGAAATTATACTGATTGATCATCATTTTATTATTAATACTAATAATTAATAACAATATAAATGATCTTCCTGACAACCTTATCTAAAGTAGCTCTTTTTTTTGATGACTTAACTTTATATTCCTTAACAAGTGTATATTGTCTTAACTATATATATTTTCTCACTGGATTAACAAAAAGTCTTTTTTTTTTTGATTGCTTAAAACAGGCAGCCAATCTTGAATCTGATCTCACTTCTGTAGCAGATTGGGGCTTGCAGTGGCTTGTAAATTTTAACTCCAGCATAACTCAGATATTTACTACAAACAACTATCATAATACTGTCAAAATTCCTATATTAATGAATGGAAACCCTCTCACTGAGTCCTCTTCTTTACTTCTTCTTGGATTATTGTTTACTACTGACCTTTCATGGAAACGATATATACAATCGATTACTAAGTTAAAACCACATATCAAATCCATTACAAAATTAGCATCTGCTAAAGTTTTTTCTCTTTATCGTGCTTGCCATTTTCTTACTCCTGATTCCATTCTCTACCTCGTCAAATCTCTTATTTGCCCCTGTATGGAATACTGTTGTCATATTTGGGCTGGTTCTTCCAATGATGCTCTTTCTTTTCTAAACAAGGTCAAAAAACACAATGTAAACGTAGTTGGACCCTCTCTATCTGCTAAGCTTGAGCCTCTTTCCCATTATTGTAAAGTTGTATCTTTTTCTTTTTTTTTACAAATACTATCCTGGTTGCTGTTTAAAGGAACTATCATCTCTAGTTCCATCAACTAAAACACATTCTTGTTTGACTCGTCATTCAGCAAAGTCTCATTCATTTACTATATCTATCCCTGCATGCTCTAAAAACTTTTATTTGTCTAGTTTTTTTCCTCGCACTTTAACTCTTTGGAATTCTCATCTTCATGTTTTCATGACTTATACAACCTTTAACTTTTCAAGTCTTCTGTCAACCGTTTCTTTGCTCTTAAGTGATATTCTTTTTTTCTAGTGACTCCTAACTTAATAGTGGTTGCTTGCAGCTTTGTTTGGAGTGAATTAAAATAACAATAAAAAAAATAAACTTTAAAAAAACAGTTATATCATTGGTAGTGTTTTTCTATGCTGTATTCATTTTAGAATTTTTTTTTTTTAAGTTTGACTTTGATAATACTGTTTTTTATGTGGTTTAAGGATAATTTATATATAAGATGTATTTATGATAAAATTTTTACTTAGTGTACTAGTAATAACTATATTTTTAGGGTGTGCTGATGGTTAAATGTTTAGACTTTAATATAACAACATATTTCTTTTCACCAATAAAAGAGTTTAACAATATTCATAAAAGTTATGTAAGTTTTTTTTGTCTTGTTAGAAGTTATGTAAGTTTTTTTGTTAAATTTTCTTTTTTATATATTCTACTCACTTAAGTTTCTAAAATGCAGTTTTTAATCTTGGAAGAGTAATGAATAATTATATCATAACAAAAAAATTTTATTTGAAAAATTATTTTAGGAAAAAAGCAATTTGATTTTAATTTGAAAGAGATGGCAGTTTATTTAACATGCTATTATATCTCATTAATAAACTTTTTTTTTAAATTATAAAGTTATTGTTTATATAAATATATATATATATATATATATATATATATATATATATATATATATATATATATATATATATATATATATATATATATATATACAGTATCAGACAAAACGAGTGCAACCAAATAATGCTAATTTAGTTTCTTTATATAAAAGTGCTGCATTTTTCTAATTTAGAGAAATAACTATGTAACTGTTTAGAGACAAAGTTCATCAAATTTTATTCATCACAAAGTTCATTATTTTTACACGAAAATTAATAAATTAATCAAAAGTATTAAAAAAAGTTGATTTCCTTCTGGACAAAACAAGTGCAACTTGACAAAATGTTGACCAAGCTGTATTTCGCTATCAATATTTCGTGGCAAATCCTTTGTTGTCGATCACAGCCTTGCATCTTCGAGGCATAGATTCGATCAGGTGATCAATGAAACTTTGTGGAATTGCTGCCCAGGCCTTTTGGATTTGTTCAAACAGTTGATCCTTATTACGAACACCTTCACGATTAATTCTGCGGTTGACGATCTCCCACAGGTTCTCTATAGGGTTGAGATCCGGATATTGAGGCGGCCAATCCATCACTGATAGGTGGTTGTCTTGAAACCACTGCTTGACTACTTTTGCAGTGTGTTTCGGATCGTTGTCTTGCTGAAAAACCCATTTTATTGGCATATTCCATTCAGCATGAGGTAACATAACATTTTTCAGGATATTTTTATACATGAAACGATCCATTATTCCATCATTTCGATGTATTGGACCTAGACCGTTAGCAGAAAAACACCCCCAGACCATTACATTGCCTCCACCATGCTTCACGGTCTTATGGCAGTATGTTATCAGCAAATGTTATCGCTCCCAATGATGTTGAACTTCAATTCATCACTGTACAGGACAGTTTGCCATTTCTGCACATTCCAGTCAATATGAGATGAAGCAAACAGGAGTCTTTTCTTCTGGTTTTTTAGTAAATCAGCGGTTTCTTTGCAGTGCGTCGAGAAAACAATCCGGCATCAACAGCACGTCGTCTGATTGTTCGGTCCGATACAGGCAGCTCTAATTGCTTTTGTATCTCGACTGATGATATCCAGGGATCTTTCTTGACTGATCTGACGATCATAGAATCCTCTCTAGAAATGGTGGAATGCGGTCTTCCACCTTTGTTATCTGCTGCCAACTTCCCCGTAGAACGATATTTGGAACATAGTCTTGATACGGTCCATTTTTTCACGCGATATTTATCACAAATACTTTTTTGTGACATTCCACTTACGTAATCGCCAATAATTTTCTTTCTTAGTTCCAATCCAAGACTGTCGGGAGCCATTTTTGCACTTGAAGTCATAAAAATAATATAAATAAATAATCACGCTTCTCAAGGTTTACTGTGTTACATTTACCTTGTGATGATACAATAATGCTCTGTGGAACACAACTTCTTGGTTGGATGTGGACTGTATTGATGTAATAAAACACTTGTTGTATTTCACTTCTTGTATTGATGTTCTTCGATAAAACACTTTGATAAAACTCACTTCGATAAACTGCCTTGATAATACTGACTGATTGACTTCCATATACTGACTGAATTACATGTCGATTTACATGTCTCTTATATAGTAAAATGAACCTGTGTGAACCTGTTCTGGAAGATTCTAGATTCTTTTTTTCGATGCTTCTGGAAGCTTCTGGAAGCGTCTGGATGCTTCTGAATGTTTCAGGATATTTCTGGATGCTACTGGATGCTTCCAGATGCTTCTTCTGGAAACTTCTGGAAGCTTCTGCATGCTTCTGGAAACTTCTGGATACTTCCTTTAATTATTAAAAAACTTCCGTGACATTGACACGAACCAGACTTAAGAAAATGAAACAAACCAAAAAAGTTGCACTTGTTTTGTCCGCTGCAAAATGGCACTTGTCAACGAAATTCTGCCTGTGTACTGTCACCTGTCAGCTGATTGCTCATTTCATGGCATGCTATGACTCCAGACTCCTGAACTGTTTGCTGTGGTAGTATAGTTTGTTTCGTTTTTAAGACATGTAAAATTAGGAACACTTTTTAGCATTGTTCGATGTTGGTTGCAAATGTTTTGTCCAATACTGTATTTATATATATATATACATATATATATAAAACATAATAACATTTAATAATTTGAATAAATTGTATTCACTGCATACATTCATAAAAATTTATTCATCAAAGTCTGAATTACACAACATCTCAAATATTAAAAATCAATTCTTAAAGTATCGAGCTGATCCATTTATTGCCCCATTGATCATCCAACTCATCCATTGATTAATCTAATTATTGCAGAAGTTATGTAGCCGCCTACAAATCAACATTTTTCAATTAAAGAAACCCAACACACATAATAAAGTCAAACCAGAGATTTCTAGAGCACTTGCCTAAATTTTTGGGGTTTGAGATTAGACACAGTTGTATTTTAACCATGTTGCTTAGCAGAAAGATGTGTAAAGATATACTTTAAAAACACATTCTTATGATGATATTTTTTAATCAAGTGAAAAATGTTTTTCTTATAAATCTATCCTTAGTTAAAATGTTTTATGTATTTATAACTAAATCTATCCTTAGTATAAATGTTTTATGTATTTATAGTTTTTATGTTTTATGTATTTATAACTATTTTATGTAAATGTATTTATGATTTTTCTAATTTAAATATGAAAATTTTACTGTTGAAATCTTCAAACAGTGACAATTTATTAGAAATTTAGTTTAAATATTCAAAATGTAAAAGGTTTTGATAAATTTAAATCATTCAGTGATTCAAATATCATTTTAAAATATTGTTTTCAATTATAGCACTTTAATAAGCAATTTTTTAATCCCAAAAATTTTTAACAATCTGCAAGCAATTCTTTACCAAAAACCTGTCAGATCCTAGGCTAATTTTATTTCAACTGTCTATTACTACTACAACATTATGCAATATGCAATAGTTAATACCAACTTACCCTATTATGTTTAGAGAACTTGATGTCTGTGTTTATCAGTAAAGTTTATTGCAGCAAACTTATTTAGATTTAATAATGAAATTTTTATGCTAAATCTCATAGGTACATTGTATGGATTTATCACCTAGTGGCAGTCTTGCTGTTTCTTGTAGTTATGGTGCTTTGTGTGTATGGCAAACAGATGATGGACTTACACGAGTTATTTTTTATTTTCATTATATAAGTTATTGTTTGTCTTATAAAGTTAAATTTGAAGTTAAATTGCAAGAATTAAATATAAATTGGAGTTTTTTATATTACTTGTTATAAAGTTTTAATTAATTTTAATGTAGCAATATTACTCAAATATAGCGTACATTGGATGGACATTATGGGGACCCTTCACATTGTCGGTTCTTTCCATCTGGAGTTGTTGTGTTATCAGGAGGAGATGATATGCTTTTGAAGATCTGGTCAACAGAAGATGGATCTTGTCCCGTCACTTTAGTTAAGCATAAAGGAGGTTATAATAAATTATAATAATATTGAATTTAATAGCAAAAATAAAAATAAAAATAGATTAAAGTACTATTCATCAAAGGTTGGTCTAAGTTTGGTATTGGTTCTTCATCAGAGGTTGGTCTAAATTGATCCAACATTAAAGCTGCAATAATTTTTGTTTTAAACTTTAATTGCAAGCTCTTTTTGTTATTGTTTGTCCAGTTTTTTTCTGTTGAGCATATATTGCTGTTGAGCATATATTGCTGTTGAGCATATATTGCTGTTGAGCATATATTGCAACAAATATGTATATGTATTGCTATTTATTTAAATAAAAGTTATTGAAATAAAATATTTAAATGAATATATTTATTTAAATAGTTAAATCAGTAGCTGACAAACTAGACATGTAGCTGATGGTATAGTTATTGATATCACTTCAGTGCTGGAAGTGACATGATAAATAATAAATTGATAAAGTTGTAAATACAGTTTCATTTTGAATACAATTACTGCTGTGGCCATAGTTGCAGCCATTGTTGTGGCCATTGCTGTGGCCACAACAATGTATTAAATGTATTTAATATTATAATTGGTTTCTAAAATTGGGAGTATTATTAGATACTTTAGGTCATGTTTTTCTTGCATTATTATAACACTGATTGAAAAGCATCATAACAATTTAGAGTATATTTTTATTATTACTATCATTATTTATTATTATTTATATTGTTGTTATTATTATTACTATTATTGTTATTACTATTATTATTATTATTGTTATTATTATTAGCCTGTTTACTGCTATTTAAAATCAGTGTAAAATATAGTACATAACATTTCATTTCTTTTTTATAAACTTGATTCCTGAATCTCCTCCTGTCAAGTGATTTAAATTCATTTGGCAATTTGTTGTACAATTTTATCCCATTGTAAAAGATAGACTTTTGTCCGCTTTTCTTGTTCTAGTTTTTTTAGCGATAATTATTTGCATTTCTTGTAAAAAAATTGTGTACTTTATTGTTCTTTATTAGGGCTAGTTTGAACATGTTCAAGTTTGAACATTCAAACTTTATGCAAAAATTGTTCAAGTTCGAACTTTTTTCTCCTAATAGTTCAAACTTTTAAATTTAAAAAAATGATATGTCTTTACAATAATTTTTGTAAAAACAGCTGAAATATAAGTAAAAATTATAAATTTGAATTTTTTTGCTTTTTTTTGTCACCCGTAGCGACATCACATTTAAGGTAGAATCAGTTTTTTCCTATTGAAAAAGTAGTTAAACTGTGACTTTTTCACCATTTGACCACTGTTTATTTACGTTTGAAATTAAAGTTATAAAGGGTTTAAAATTCAAACAAAAAATGGCTACTCAGCATTAGCACATCTAGAAGATCTGAAGTTTAGGAGAGTTTACAGTTGTTCCCAAAAGCTGCAACAAGCAAAATGTGTCTCAACACGCACTATTACAAATATACATACTCAAATGTAATAGCATCAATAAAAATTAAATTAATAAAATAATAATTTAGTACATAAAAGTTATATATTTGTTAAACCCAGTTGTTTTAAATCAAGGTAATCAGTTTGAGAACAAAATAAAAAGAAATAATATAGATAATTTTGCAAATTAATCTTATTCAAAGATTACTCCAGCTTAGAGAGGTAGACTCGATGTTAATGAAAAAACCAAAAATGGTAACTATGGTAACTAGAAATCATAACAAAGAATTGGCTCTAGCTAAAGAACCGAAAATGTTTTATTATAACATGATTTTCAAATGTAATTAACTAGGGTAAAATTAGGTATGATTTCGTGAAAGGGCTCTCTAGTCTTGGATTGTTTTCACATACAAAAAGTAATTAGTTGCAGGAGGATACTTTGCATTTACTTTTTAAAAGCAAATAAAAAGTTTTTAAAAATAAATTAAAAGTTTTGTACTTAACTTGAACCCTTTTGTTTTCAATTTTAAATAAATAAAAACTATTTAAAAAAGTTCGAAAAAGTTTGAACTTTTTTCCTAAATAGTTTGAAAGTGTTTGAGTTCAAACTTTTTTTAAAAAGTTCAAATTGGCAGCCCTATTCTTTATACAAAACCCTTAAAAGACATTTCATTTTTCTAAACGAAACTAGCTCCCTAGCTGCAGTAGAATAAGTTATTTAAATAAAAGTCAGAACCTGCTGTTTATGTTTCATAGAAACTCAATATATATAATAGTTGATAGATAAAACAGTATTTTTTGTCAAAAAAACTGAAGACATTGATATATATATTTTTTAAAGTGTTAATTACTGAGTCATTGTGTAATATTTAGACTATTACAATTCTAGCAAGTTTATTGAATTAGTTAATTTTGTATAGTTAAAACTTGTTTTTGTAAAAAAAACAAAAAACTGGCATTATAAAGGCATCAAAATTTTTTTTTAAAAATTATATATATGTATATATATATATATATATATATATATATATATATATATATATATATATATATATATATATATATATATATATATATATATATATATATATATATATATATATATATATATATATATATATACATAGTTCCTGTACAAGACGAGAAACAAATTACACTTTAATTTAAAACAAAATAATACTAAAAAATACTAAAAGAATATGAAGGAATACAAAAGAATACTAAAAACACACTATATATTGAAAGAAATACCATACAGATAATTTTTTTAAATTATACTTTTATACAGGAACTTTTCCCGCACCTTGTATATGTAGCAATTTTGTATATACGAGAACTAAGCAGTATAAAAATATTTATTACTAGTCAGAAATGAAAAAAACCTTTTTGTTACATTGTGTTATTTGCTGTTGTTATATTGTTATATATTGTTATATTGTTATCCGATTTGTTGCTTATTCCAATCATTCCAAGTTATTAGACATTTTTATTCAAGAGAATGAAATATTTTTTAAACTAATCTATAACATTTTCTTAAACCAATCTATAACAATTATTCTCTCAATAAAAATTTTTATTTTTCTAAAATTTGTAATCATAAGACTCAATCATGTAGTTGTCGATAATTTGTTCCGTGCCCATTTAATGGAAAATGCCTAGGCAAAAATATTAATTGTCAACAATAAAGTTATAAAATACAGAATTATTTATCTTTTATTTTTTTGAATAGAATTAATTTTTTTTTTTTTTTTTTTTGCAGCCATTACTGACACTGCAATTGTCGAAAGAGGAAGAAATTTTATATGTAACTATTAATATTTTTGTAAGACTATTTTTGTCCTCGAAACATTTATGTTGTTGCATAAAAGTTTGCTGGAAACATTTATGTTGTTGCATAAAAGTTTGGTGGAAACATTTATGTTGTTGCATAAAAGTTTGGTGGAAACATTTATGTTGTTGCATAAATGTTTCCTGGAAACATGTATAAATATTTCCTGAAAACATTTACGCTGTTGCATAAAAATTTCCTGGAAACGTTTAAAAATGTTGAATATAAGTTTTTGTTTAATATTTCAGTACAGCAATTAATAGTGTGATATTTATTTAAAGCTTGCAGCCGAGACGGTCGAGCTTTTCTGTGGGATTGCGGCAGTGCAAAATGCATCGCAACTCTTTTAGAAAGTGAAACTGTTCTTAATTGCTGTTCACTTATTTCTTATGGAAGCAGTTTTCAAAATAATGGAAAAAGTAAAAGATTATTTGTTGTTATTCAGTTTATATGGTTTGTAAACATTGATAAACCGTAAAACCATTTTTTAAAGTGTTTTGCTTTTAGATCAGTTTGAACATGGTACCGATGGAAAATTGCTTGTTGTTGGTCAAGAAAGTGGTTATGTACAAGCTGTAGATGTTTCTTCGAAAACTAATGTAGTTTTTATTTTAACTGTTAAATTTCTTTTTGGTTGCGAATTGCGGTTAATCTATTATATTTTCTATTAAGGTTTACAGCCTTAATTGTGACTCCCCTGTAAACGATTGTTGTTTCGCAAGCGAGAGCAAGCTTATAACTGGACATCAAGATGGAAGAATCAATATATTTGATATTAGAAATACAACGTAGGCGTTTATTCTAATTTTTTTTTCTTTTATTTATTTTGTGTTATCAAGACTTTTTTGTTATGTTTTTTAATTAAGTTCTCCGCTATATGATTATAAATGTGGTAAATCGAGTGTGAAGTGTTTGGAAAGATTATCTGATGATAGCATTCTTATTGGAAGAGGTTTAAATTATTCTTAATTTTTAAAATTTTCTTTGCCTAATAAATTTATAACTTAAAACTAAATAAATTTTATAAAAGGCTGTCACATCCGTTGTCCGTTTAATAAACAAATTCACGAAAATAAAAACAAAGTATTTAATACAAAAATAAATAAAAAAATGCATTATAAAACTAAATTTTCAAAAAATATATTTTGTAAATTTTTGAGATGAAATTTTTGGCTAAAATAGTAATAGCCGTTTTAAAAAAAGCTTTAGGTCGTTGTGTGAAAATACCATGCAACACATACTCCTTAAGCAACTAATCTTATTATTATTGTGTTTTTGTTTTTGTGCTGTAAGAATTATTTATAGATTATGTTTGGTAATTTTTTTTTTTTAGAAGACGGTTCCTGCAGTTGTATACAAATAAACGACGTTAGTGTTACCATAGAAATGTCTGGCCCCAATTGTGACTCTATTTATAATGTTAGCTCAAATAGTCCGTTTGTGTACACTGCTTGTCGAGATAAAGTAATACGTAAATATAAAATGGATATTAAAACATAGCGTGTACATAGTATATATAGCTTTTAAAATGGATTGCGCACTTCGTTAAAATTACGCAAAACATTTTGTTTTTGTTTTGCATAAAAATCCTGTGATGAATTATTTATCTTTTTTTTTTTCAGCAAATGATTTTAATTGAGAATAATATACTAAGAGCTTTTTTATGAAATCATTTGTCTACTTATTTTAATTTTTAATATTATCTATATTTGAAATATTATTTTTTCTTATCTTCAAAGATGAATTTTTTTTGGTGTACTCTGTTATTTACTTTACCATTAGGTAACGTTTAATCTTTTTATTGTTTGAATATATATAGGTAAACTATTTTAAGATGTTTTTTTAATTTTATAATTTTCTTTATTTTATTCTATTATTATTATAATTAAAAAATTTTTTTTTAACAACTTTCTCCGTTTAGTTCTTAAAATATTTTAGTGGTTAATGAAAATCGTGATAACTACGTTACAAATAAACTTGAATATTGCGATTTTTTTTTTTTAATTGTTTTTATAAATTTATGTTGATCTTCTTTATAAGATTAAAAAATGGTTGAGATTAGATTTATCTTTATTAAAGTTGAATTTTAATCACCAGCGTCTATTTAAGAAAATAATATATTGATTTAACTCATCATCAATGGTGGAAGGTAGCTCTATAAGATAGCTTCTTTCGATAAGACCTGATTATTTTAAACTAATTTTTTTTTTATCTGATTTTGCTAATGATAAACCTATTGCATTTGTTGAATTAATGTATTTTTCGTTATAACGTTTTTTTAGTTTATAAATAACCAAGCTTTTATCAAAATCCTAACTTTTTATCTACACCTTAACTTTTTATCAATACCTTTACCTAACAAAGAAATTTAAACCTCATGTTAATATATTATAATGATAGTATATGAGGCACCTCACAGGATAAGGGACCAAGTCTTAGAAATGGAGTTATTAGCTCTACTGTATAATAGAAAGAAAAATGATCAAAAAGAAAAAAAATTTAATATTTTTATTTTTAACCAAGTTGTAGCTGTTTGTGCGGGACAACGACCGGAATAGCGTTTTTGAGAAAATTAAAGTTGAAAGTTCGCATAATTTAAAAATGTTATAAATTCAGTTTAATGAAGAAGTTAGTGGGTATTTTCTGTTTTTAAATGCATAATACAGTTTAGATTACGGGTACAAATTTTCACATCAAATAAATTTCAGTAACTCTTTAAAAATAAAAAAACGGAAACATAACTGAAATATCAAAAAGGTACCAACTCTTAATAAAATACAAAATTGTGTATCTGCTTTCGTTTGGGGCAAACTGGAACTGTTTTTAACATTTTATTTATATGTCCAACTTGTTTGCAGTAAGAACATGTGGACGGCTTTCTTTTAACCGCAGGCAAACCCATCGAAAAATCTAGATTGCCAACCGTTTCTTGAACTGTTTGACAAATATTTGCTGCTCTTACCATTCTCGTTACCGACGATGACTGATTTTTTCAATTTTGAAATTGGAGTACTAGCTTCTATGCATTCAGCAAACTCTTTGACCGAAGCCACTTCATTTATATTTTTTATGTATGCTTTTCTTTGTCTCCCATGACGCAAGAAGCATCATCCGATTATCTCTTATTCCTCGAGTTTTTCCGGGTAGAACTAGTGCATTATTTTCAGCATAATTTATTATAAATTGAACAACTGCTGTGGCATCTACTTTTGTTCAAGTATTTTTGGGTTGTCTTCCAGTATTGCCATGTTTACGAGGAGCAGTTTAAAACTTAATGACTCGCCTGCGTAGTAGACGAAGACGTTTACGACCAATCCCATTCAAAAACAGGAATGTTTTCAAACATATCTGTATCCGTGAAACCGATAATCCATCAGTGTTTTTGATTGAAGTTCATTTTGATCTTCATAACGATTACAACACATTAGTCTTTCACTCGTGTGAAGAAGAGCACTTAACTGGGCAACAATATTGTCATTCAGTTTGTTTTCACGTTTAAGCATCCTATCAATCTCAAAACATTATAGTCTGTATTCGCGTATTTCTGAATGTGAGAAGCGCGCCATACAGTATTTATTTTTTACTCCTTGATTACATCCACAACCAGATTTTATAAATTTTTGTATTTTTTCCTCATCTTCATTTTCAAATAACTGTGAGTAAAGTGAACGGAGAGGAACTATTGTCTCAATGGTGTTATCAAGAACAACAGTGTCATTTTGGATCGTCAGTTCATCCTGTGAAGTTGAAGCAAAAAGTGCATTCTCACTCATCGGTTCATCGAGCAAAGTCAAGGTCATCGTCGCTTGATGCTTGGTTATCAGGTGAATAAGACATTAAAAAATCCTCATCGAAATCATTTTTACGATCTCTATATTCAAAGAAATCGTGCAGGGCATCGTTGCCTTCTGATGGATCTAAACTATAAGTTCCACAACTATTCAAAAGCTTTGCTATATCAGCTGTTTTAGAAGTACTGGATTCACGATTCATAATAGCTAAAAACCATCAATATTAACAAGTCATTAAAATTAAACTTAAAGTTTAATTTTATCTGAACTTTTTTCTACACCTAACGTGAGTCGGCTCTTATCGTTGGTTTGAAATACTAGCAGAAATTTCGCAACGAATAGTTGTTTATTTGTTATAATTAGTTTGGTGTGTATGAATATCACTGTCATGCACTTCTATTTAAATACAAAAAAACCGCAATACATAGTTAAATTTATAAATTAAGCGGGCTAATTACGTCAGCATTTGAAATCAATTTGTTTCTAAAGTAGCACCTGTTAAGAGGAATTCAACAGAGAAAAGCGTATTTAAAATTATTTCTTTATTTAATCTAATAATTATATTATCAATCAATAATTGTTGTACTACGATTAAATCATAACAAAAAATTTAATAAAATATTTGGTCACCATGCTCGGTTTAAAGGGGTAATAAATAACATACATATAAGTTATAATTTCAACGATTCTTAGGATTTTTAACGATTATTGATCAAAAATAAAAAGTATTATATACTGGCACGCTAAAACGTTAATAATACAGCATAAAAATATAATTAACAAGGAGTTCTTTACTTCTAGAGGAGAGAACATTATCAAAACAGTTCTGACGAAGAGTTGGTATCTTTTCCACATTTAAAAAAAATCCTTTTTTGCAACTACCAAAAAAATTTTTTCTCATAAAAATACCTTATATGTAATGTAATATGATAAAACTATAAAAAAAAACAATAATCTCGTTTTTGAATTTTTTGACCTGACTAACTATGTCAAATATCTCTGTAACTAGAAACTAAGACTTGGTACCTTTTCCTGTGAGGCGCCTCATATGTAAGACCTGGTAAAAATTAGTGACAATCTTATTAAATATTTGTTTAAAGTCGATGTAATGGTTAGAAAACACAACTTTGCCCATTAAAGAAACAACCCTAACTTTTAGAAGATGTTGTTGGTGTTTGCTAATTGTATTTGTAATTCTTTGAATACATATTGAAGAGGTGAGCACACGCGAAAACACAATTCTATCAGTTTGTAGTAATAAATACGAGAGAAATACTAACTTAAAAAGAAAATACAAAATTAAAAAACTACACAATGGTTTAAAGTTTTTCTTTATTTAGTTTGCAAAGCAAATCGTAAATTTGAAAACCTCTGTTTGTAAAGAACGTTCGTTGCTAAACCCCACCAAATTTAATTTTGGCTGGGATTTTAAATTTTTTTAATCAATTTTATTTATCAAATTTGATTTTACAACGGCAATTTGTTTCTCAACTTGCCGATTTTAGGCTCTGGTAGATATTACAACAGGAGGAGAAAAAAATGCATTAGATAAGCAGTTTTAGTTAAAAAAAAGTTTTATTGGATAAAGACTTTATTAAATACGTTTAATAAAGACGTATTTAATGTGGTTTTAAAAAAAACCACATTAAATACGTTTTTGAAGTAGTTGAGTAATTAATGTATCTAAACAGTAACATATATCGAAACAGCAGTATGTGCTTGTTTTCTACTAAAAAACTGTTTTCTACTGTTTTCTACAAAGTTTTACAAAGTTTCTAGTAAATGCTAAAAGCACTTTTGTAGAAAACAAGTTCAACAAAATTTTTTGCTTAAAAATTGAAAACAAAACAGTTTTTATTTTTTCTTTTACCTATTTGACATAGGATTGTTTGGTTTATGTATCTTTTTTTATTATTTTTTTATTTTATGATAACATATAACAAGTATTTTGTTCAAAACGAAACACACACACACACACATATATATATATGTGTACATATATATATATATATGTGTACATATATATATATATGTGTACATATATATATATATATATATGTGTACATATATATATATATGTGTACATATATATATATATATGTGTACATATATATATATATGTGTACATATATATATATATATATATATATATATATATATATATATATATATATATATATATATATATATATATTTAAACAGTATAAGTTAAGCATAAAGATGTAGGGCTTAAATTTAACTGTTACCCCGTTATAAAAGACAACTAACCCCGCTACCACTCCTTCCCTATATACACCCACTAACAACATGGCGAGAGTTAAATAGAAAATACTAAGTATTTTACACTTTTATAATGACGTGATACTTAAAAGAGAGAAAAAATGTATTAAGTATTTCTAATGTTTTTAGACAGTTGCGTATAAAAGTTATTGTGATAAATTCAATTATTAAAAGTTTTTTTATATTTAGTCAGCAACTTGGAGTGTTATTCGTGTTCTTCAAACAGTCAAAAAGAATGTCTATTCAATATAACCATTAAAAAATGTAAATCCGAACAAACACGTTGCATGATGGCATCGTATGTTATTGAAGAAAACGGTCAAACGATAAGAAAGAAAATATACGATTGCTCAGACATCTCTTGTGAAGTTCTGTGCTTAATGGAAAGATTTGAAAATTGCAATGTAAGTTTTTTTTACTTATTTGTAGTTAGTTTAAATAGTTACGTGATGATTTTTAAATAAAGTATATATACATGTATTTCAATTTATTTTTTAAATGAAGTATATAGTCAAATCAGGGAGGATTCTACGTGGAAAGGGGATGTCATGCCCCTCTCCCCCTCCCCTAAGATAACAACTTATTGTCAATTTTTTGAGGATTATAGTCGACTTGTCGGGTATTTGAATCATTTGAGTTAAGTGATTTTTAGTTTTGTGGGCTATTTTTTGGGGGGATTTTAGAAAGCAGTCGGTACTTTTTGTAGGCTCGCCCTCCTCACTTTGTTCCTATAATCGCCTCTGAGTCAAAACCTAAACATGAGCTACAATAAAAAAAAGCAATTGCTTACGCTGGTGACTCCCCTTTGCTATTTTAGAACTTTATACACGATACTTTTAGACACGCAGTAAATTGCAAACTTGTGCAAAAACTTGACATTTTATCAGGGGCGGACGCAGGTTTTTAATTTACCCCGTCAAAAAAAAGCGCCTTACGCCATGTCAGATTGTTGTTACGCCGTGTGAGATTATCAATGTCAGAAAGAGAATGTCAGTATTTGCCTTAACTATGACTACTAATCATATAGCTAATCCCAAACAAAAGTATGGGGTTACATATAACCTGTCCTGTTAAGGACACCACCAATGTCTTGGCCTGTCCACGGGTTTCCATGCCTATTTGTTAGCTATTATATGAAGAGCGGTGATAAGGAACAAGAATTTCTTAATATAAAGTATTTGGTGTGTGTTAGAATAAGCACCATAAACACTAATAATTGAAATCAAGTCGTTAATTTTTTATAGAAAATTCGTTAATAACATTATCAATACATGGAACAATTTCATGATAGACAATACAATTAATGCCAAACCGTTAAGTCAATCTTCTGACATTCACACTGACATAAAGTAACAGGAAGTGTCCCTAGTATCCTTAAATCTATCTTAATACTTTCAAATCCAGGGAATGATATAGATTTAACAGTTAAGGATATACGTCAGAATTAGTCCCAGAGAATCTTTCCCAATATTTTTCTTAAAGAACTAGTTCACGATTCAACGTAATGAAATCATCTTAAACTGCTGCCTCGCGGAAATCATCTTAAACTGCTGCCTCCAACACAATTGGCTTTTAAGAAAAGAAATCATAATAAATGGAATAATTGCTAACCATTTATATGTAGCTACAGTTTCTGGTTTAAATCTTGTCGATATAAATGTAGATACATGATCTATTAGGTAACAGCTCTTATGAAGTATTGTGAAACAGACTGTCATGGAACATTAGAACAATTTTTTTGAACAGAACAGGTTCTTGGTTTCAAAACTAAAATGTCAGTTTTATTTGAAAGCAAACATGATGCTTTGTAGCATCTATTTTTAAAACTTTTATATCATTTCTGATGGAAAAAAAAATGAAAAGATAAAAAAAGGAAAGATAAATTGAAAAGTATTAATAGAATTTCAGGGTTTGACTCCTAGGGGAAGCCGTGATACTCTCAGGGGAAGCCATGATACATAAAGCATGGAAAATAAATAATGTTCAAGAAAAATGTTTAAACCATCTTTACGCTCAATCCATTTAGTTTTGCAAACATCCTTTAATTTTTTTTTTATGAAAGTTTGTGAATATATATTATATTCACTTATCAAAAACCTCTGAGGCTAATTGGGCATTACACTATTCACAAACGATTAGTTCAGTTGATGGCTATGACAGTGTGTATACAGAGCCTATAAATTTATAATTAGAACCTGAACAGAAAGACCATTTATATACCCAGAGACAGAACGGGCTCCATTATACCCCATGCTTAACATGGGGTTTAATGGAGATACAATCAATATCAAACAATACAGATTAACTTATTGTATTAAATTATAATAAGATAATTATTATTGAAAAAAAAGTAAAAGTGACTTACCTCAGTGCAATACAAACTTCTGCACATATATTTCTTCTTATTTTCACAATAAGAAGAAATAGTGGCACAATAAATAGCCATCAACAAAACGTCTTTAAAATATCTTCATTAGTAACTATTTTGTTATTTTTATTAATAAATTTATCCAATAAAGTTTCATAAGGCATATTTAAATTGATAAGGCTTAGTCCCAAACTTTTTAATGTTTACATTAGAGATCTTCCAACTTGCTCTAATTCTCATACAACTCAGTTTGCTGACGATATTCCCCTCTCTGAGGAAGATGTGGACTCGTAAGCACTAAAAACCAAAGACTTCTGTACGTCTTATGGCCTCACAATAAATTCGTCAAAGACGGTTTAATATTTAAGAACCCTAGGAAAAAACTGCCGGATAATTTACAGGTGGTAGTAGACGGTTGTATAATTAATCTAGTCAAAACAGTTAAACTGTTAGGAATAACCCTTGACTGGCATCTAAATTTTGGTCCTCATATAAAAAATATTTAAAAAAATGTCATGGTATCTTGGGAGTTCTTTCGAGAGCTAGTCGTTACCTAACTAGGGACCTTCTGAGATTGGCTTATATATCATTAGTAAGATCTTAGCTTGAGTATTCTAGTGCAATTCTTGTATCTGCATCACCATCATAGTTAAAGAAACTAGAAATAGCTCAAAAAATTGCTCACGAGTTATTTGCGGAGCAAATCGAGATGCCCATTCATGCCCTCTTCTTACCAAATTAAAACTGGACTCTCTAAAAGATAAAAGAGAAAAGCATGTAGCTGAACTTGTTCGTTCTATTATAACTAGAGATTGTTCTCCAGCATTTTACGACCTATTTGAAGATCGTACCGAGGGGGAAACTCATAAAGAAATCCACTCTCGTATTAAAATCGCCAAGAAACAATTTGTTGTAATTGGCCATAAGATATTGAATAACAGTTGAGCAAACTGAGAGAGAAATACAAAATAAAAAATTACAAAAAAATAATAATATAAAAAAACAAAACAAAAAAAAACAAATAAATAATACAATAACAACAACTCGAGGAGTGGAAGAAGGATCTGTTATTTAAACGATTGTAAATAAAACTCTTAACTTAACTTTACTGTATCCAGCTCTTATCGAGTATAAAAAAGAAAAAGTAATAATAATAAGATCGACGGTTTTTAAACTTTTTAGAACATCTTCAACTAAGTTATAGGCCATGCTTACACTAAAATTTAAAAATCCTCTCAGGCAAAACAACGGAAATACTTTGTGTAGTCGTAGTGTAGTCGTAGTTTGCAAGTGCTGCAAACTATGACTACACTACAATTTTTTAAAAAAAGTTTAATTTTTAAACGAATCAGATTGCTACTTCTAATAGCGTAAACCAATTACCTTATCCAATTTTCTCATATCCTGCAAAGTATAATTTACACAAGAAAGTTTTATAAAACAATTTTCTCATATCCTGCAAAGTATAGTTTACATTAGCAATTTTTATAAAACCATTCTTGCAACCTCTGGAAAGCATAGTTTTTACTGTAAACTTTTTCCTAATTGCATTTTCTAACAAAATATGACAAAAATATAAAGATGGCCAATTTGTATTAAGCGGGTATTAGACGTCGTAATACCATAATTTATATATAATTTTTTTAACACGTCACTTGCAGCACTTGACGGGGTTACTTGAGGACATATTGACGGGGTTAATTTACTTGACGGATTAAACCCGCCTCTGATTTTATATGGTGTTTATGGTTTAATTTGTCTGGAAAAAGAAAGTAAAAAAAAGTAAAAAATGTTTTAATTTTTTTATTTTAATTGAATAACGAGGGTATATATAACCCCTTGAAATATTGTAATATATTAAAAATGAATTTTATAAGGATAAGTTTATATTCTATAAACAGATGTTTTAACTTGATTTTAAATCATTAATTTAAATTTTTTTGTATAATAATTATAATTGTATCATTTTGATCCTTCAAAAATCAGTTTATATAATTGTAAACCTCTTTAAAAAAATTCATCCGTAGAAACCATGATATACTAAAAAAGTTTCTTAAATTTTATTTAATTAATGTTATTTAACAGGCCTATAAATTTTAAAAATTATGGATATTTAGAGGACATGTTGCGACAAAAGTTTATGTAACGAAATCATACCGACGTTATCACCAAAAGTATCTCAATATCACAACTCGAAATCTAAAGGTATCATAACATCACAAAAAGAAAAAGACAATATATCCCAAATAAATATTCCGACACCAAAGCCATCGATAGTGTTTGCTGAAGGTAGCCGGCAGTGTGGTTCTTACCTTTTGACCTTATTTCTACTTTTAAATATTTTTTTATATAATTATTGATTGCGGCTTTATTTTTTGTATGGCAAAATTAATTTTTTTTCTTTTAAATTTAATTGAACTTGTTTAAAACAATGTATTTTTTAGAGTATATAAAATGTATACAACCTCAATGTGACGCAATTAAGTGGCAAGTCAGAAAGATTTATTATTTACAAACTGCTCTTATCTATTAATCCTAATATGCAGAGCGCTCGCATGGTATGCGTAAAGCTTTGAGTTTATTTCCTTCCTTCTATAAGTTGAAAGTCGCCTTCTTTTGGGGAGGGATGTCAAACCCTCTCTTCCCCATCCTCCCCTCCCTCACACACCTTAAAACCACACTGACTCAAAATTATATGTAAAATTTTTTTGAATAAATTTTTCGGAGTTATTACGCAGGATTCCAAAATGTGTTTTGTTGCTTGAAACTTGAAAATGAGTTTAATGATTTTATCATATTTACATTAATTTTTTGAAAAAATAATGCAAACAATTTTATAAGACAATACTTAACAGATCAAAATCTTTATAAACAAAAAATATATAAAATGTGTTAATAAATAAAAATTTAACATTTACTAAGTTTGTATATTTTACAATTATAAACTTGGTAATCTGATCCTAATCGTGATCTTCATTACACTAAACCTGATTTTTTTAAATTTTTTTATTGCGTTGTTTCAGACGTAATTGTGACAAGCGCCAAAAAAGTCGCAGGGGAGACCGGGGCTAGTTGGCCGCAGGGGAAAGTTGACGAACTGCGTTTATCTTTAGAGCCTTTCACCAGAAAGTGACAAAAATTACTCAGAAACTTCCTTACTGACCATTTCATCATTCACTGTAGTATTGTCAGGATTTGCGCACGCGCATGGGAGATACTGAGATTTATGCGTTTTTTGGACAAAAACGTAACTTTTAGAACATCGCTTCCTTTTTACTTTACAAAGAAAATATTTAGTTGTATGAAAAAAAAACTATTGTGAAGGTTCCAGTTACATTTGGTTTACTATATCCAGTCAGACTTTTTTTTCAAAGCTGCCGTTTTTCAGGATCTATAGACTGTTTATTAAAAAAAAAGCTTTCGGGGTTAGTTGACAAATTTTTCACGGGGTAAGTTGGCTCATAGCATTTACTATTGAAAAAAATATTTATTTTTATAAAATTATTATTTTTTTTTTAATTTTTAACAATATTGAAAATATTTATTCTTACAAAAAATTAAAAAAAAATTTTTTTTAGTTTTTTTTTCCACAGATAAAAGGTGGGCTACTGTTTGGCTTTTATAACGGACTAATATTTGGTACCAGCTAAAAGCAATATTAAATTTTGGGAAAAAATTGTTGCAAAAATTAATTTAAAAAAAATTTCTATCAATTTTGCACTTAATAGTGCATTAATAATCATTTTTATAGTTTGCGCCAACTTACCCCGTGGTGGGGTAAGTTAGTGTAAATTTTTTTTTTTTGAGGGTCCGGAAAGGCCATAAGAATTTTTTTTTGTAAATGAATGCAAATTTTATAAGAAACCCTAATCCATACTCTTTAAGACTACACTTTATTATCTTTAAATAAATGTACTAAGCTCATAGAGAAAAAACCGAGCCAAATAACCCCGGTCTCCCCTAACTGATAGAAAATTTATAAAATTTAAATTTTCTAAAATTATTATATAAATTTATAAAATTTAAATTTATAAAAAATAAATTTTATTTTATAAATTTATTCAGTTGAATTTAATATTTTCAAGAACTCATTTAAAACAAATTAAAAATAGTAATAGTTTAAAAAGTTTTCTAATAAAGTAATGTCTAAAAAGCAAATTGTTTGAGAAGCAATCACCCAATTGTAACATTTTCATAAGTTTATTCTAGGCCGGTGGCCATATAGCAAAAATGTGACTAAAAATGAGTTTTCGTTGGACACTTGTAATAACTAAGTTTTTTGTTTCGATATTGTTAGAGCATGGTACCAAGATACGTAAAACAGGAACTTGCCCCATTTTTGCCCTGCAGTTTTTGAGAAATTAGGGCTTGGGTCTTTTACCCCAAAAGGGCAATGGAAAAAAAAATTATGGTCAAATTTTGTGAAAGTGATATTTTACTTGTAGTAAATTAAACACTGAATACATTTTTTCTAATAACATTGACCTTAAAATGCATTGTTCTCAAGGATAGACCCGACGTTAGTTGTGGTTGGGGGAGGGGGGGGAAGGGGTAACAACTAATAAATTTTTGTTCATTCAGTTGGCAAATGTGGACCTTTTAGCTCATTTAGTTTGCAAGTTTAAACTTTTTTGTCGGATCAGCTTGCAAATTTGGAATAGTAACCTTTTTAGACTTACGGCTCCCCACCCCATTTACTTGATATCTATTCTCGCCGGCCATGTCTCACAATAATAAGTTTTGTTTTCGTCGATGCAATTGAACTACCTCGTACTCATATATTGTGTAACAAAAAGTAGAGCACCTAAAGTTTAAAAAAAGAAAAAATACTAGAAATGTCAACTATTTTTTTATTCATCAAGATCGCTTTCTGACTCTATTTCATCATCATCATCATCATCATCATCATCATCATCATCATCATCATCATCATCATCATCATCATCATCATCATCATCATCATCATCATCATCATCATCATCATCATCATCATCATCATCATCATCATCATCATCATCATCATCATCATCATCATCATCATCATCATCATTACCATATCATCATCATCATCATCATCATCATCATCATCATCATCATCATCATCATCATCACCATATCATCATCATCATCATAGTCTTTCGTCAAACGAGGTGTTTTCTCACGCTTCACCGCATGCGCATAGATCAGTGCATGTGATTCCGTTTTGTTTACAAGAACATCGATTTGTGACGCAACCACAAGAGCAGTGAACAAATTCAAGAAGTGCATCGGGTGCAGGTGGAATTGTTGTCCAAACCAAGTTTACCTGGTCTCCATTTAAAGACCAACCATAGCCATCGGGCGAAGGAACATTTAATATACCTTTCAATGCATTTTTTTGGATGTAAGCATCATAATTATTACGTTTAATATGTAAAAAAAGCGAATCATAATTTGGAGGAGCATTTCTTCTGTAGATTTGCCCATTTTGAACAAGTAATATTGTGCTTTATTGACCACATCTTCTTTGCTTGCACCATAAAGGTGACAAACAAATTTTGTGTATGCCATTAACAACGTCATCTGATACATCTAGTGACATTCCGATACCTCGGAATGCTGTACAATATTCTTTTTTCGTTCCTGCCGTCTTTAGGGCAGATAATTTACCTTTTCCTTGAAAAGCACACACTGCATCACAACCTAAGTAATAAGTAGAAACACTTCAAACATTTACGTTTTCAGATACAAAATTAGTTTAGATAAACAGCACAATTTAATACATTATTTTTGATAAAGTAGCAAAATAGTGCATGAAATAAATTCTTTGCAAGAAAGATAATGATTTCACTTATGAAATTTAATTTGAATTTACCTGTAAAGGAATGGAACCCAATCATTGCATAACACCAATCGTAACCAATCTCTTTTGCGATTTTATTTACATTAAGGATACGTTGTTTGTTTCCACATCCTGTTTTAAAATGAAGAGTTGCAGACATGGTAAAATGCACTTACGAACTATAGTAAAATGCACTTACGAACACATCTGTATTGGGGCTTGCAAGTATAACATGAGCATATGAAAACGAAGCGTGATTACAATGTAACAAAAACCGAGTATCAGCTTCTTCTTGGTCGCTACGAAGTTCGGACAATTCCGTACAAATCGAATTTCTGAAGCAGTATGTGCTATCACCATGTGTAATAAATATCTCTATTTCATTTATTGCATAATCTTTCCATTCTTCCAAAAGAAACTTAAGCAGTTCCTCTTTATTGCTGTCAACACTCATAAACTTCTTCCATTGTTTCGGTACTTTTTGATCAGGCCCAAATATAGTAACATTCTGGACACCAGATTCAGCTCGTCTTTGTCACTCGGCGTGTTTGATACTAATATTTCGATACCTGTCCGTAACAAAGTCAACTCTATTTGACTTATGCCAAAATTCATTACCATAGTGAATATCAGTCAACTGAGTTTCTCAAAATTTTTGGGTATAGGTTTAAATATTTGCAATACAGCCATACCGTCCAAAATTAATGCGTTGTTTTTAGGAATATCCACTGATAACTTATCGATACATTTATCTTCGAGTATATTTATATGCTTCGACTTGATTTTATGATACCAACTGAGGCGGGAATACAATCTGAGGCGGGAATACCAACTGAGGCGGGAATACAATCTGAGGCGGGAATACCAACTGAGGCGGGAATATCAATAATAATTACTCTAATTTCAACAAACAAACCACGTTCAATATACCATTGGAATTCAGAAATTCCATGTAATTCCATTAATAACAAGCAGAAATCTTCTACTTCACGTCGGTTGTCAACATCCAAGAAGTTCAAGAATGATTCAAATCTAAGGCGACTTAAAGCCTCAAACATGATTTTATGCACCATTATGCTTCTGTAATAGTGTTTACCTGTGAGAATACCTTTAATTGCTCCCTCTGCCACTAGACCAGATTCAATGAAAATATCCTTAAATTGAGACTGATATATTAATGCCCAAAGTTTACAGTTTTAATAAACCAATAAATGATAGCTTGCAAATATTTAAAAAAAATTAAAGTTTATGATTTTATCAAAAACTTTAACACAAAAAATCAAAATTTGTCAAAATATTTTTTATCTCTAAATAAAAATAGCTGTCTTCTAAAATTTTCATCCTTATGTTTAAAACTAATTAAATACCTTAAAACCGAATTCATCAAATCTTTTAACAATAGCAGTCATAAATGACATTATAGTATGAAATTCGCCAAGTCTTACTACAAATCTATTCGAAAGCTCAGGTTCCTTCCACCGAACCATTTGAATTTTTGAATACACAGCCTCATCACAGACAATTACTCCATACTTCAAATTTAGTTTGTTTATAATATCAACACCTCTACGTAATATTGTGTATATCGTTGCAATATCAGTAACAGGAGCATCAACAACTGGTAAATATCCAATGTACGAGACATGAGAGGCAGCTTTGTTTTGACCAATATTGAAAGCAGTCCAACTTGGAAACGAATTTTCTTGAATTTGACTTTTGCATAATAGATAAGCCCTATCTTGATCCTTGACTTTCTCTATTGATATAGATAAAATGACAAGATCAATGTTTATTTTTTCGATTAGCTTTTTAAGCTTGGGTGATTATTTTTTCCCAATCTGATAACGTAATATGCTAGAAAGTGGTTCTTGAATAGATCGAGGTCGTTTTGAAACTGTTATTTAATAAAAAAAAGTGAAATGGTATGAAGTGGGTTACGAAAAGAATGAAGTTTTATAGAAAATAGATAAATCCAATCAAGAAACATAAATGAATGAATGAAACATAAATGAATGAACACCTACTAAAAAAAAGAATTGTTAGCTATAAAACTATGCAGTTTTAACAAACAACATAAATGTTTCAAAAAAGATCATTAAGGTTCTAATTTTGATTTAGTATAATTGATATGCAGCGCTCCATGTGAGGGGGGAAGGGCAAGATGTCATACAGCCACCTTTTTAAAAACTATAATCCATTCTTTTCTATATCTTTCCTAACATAGCAAAGATTAGACAAGAAAAATTATTAGAGTTAGTTGATCATTATGATTTTCATCAGGTCATATTGATCAACTCATATTGATCATGATTAGTCGTTTAAGCAGACTACGCCAATAATGTTCGTGTCGATTCATTTCATGAGCAAGTTCAGAGTCTATACGTCCAGCTTTTTTAGCACGACTTGCTGTTTTCCAAACAGCTTTAATATGATCTTTGGATTGTTCATGTGAACTGAGTCAATCCGTAGCATGTTTCCAACACAGAAACCATAGTGTGTAATTTGGGATCTCACAGTACCCATTAACTTACAGAAAAAACAGTAAACTCGACCGCTTGCCGGAGAAAAGCAAAGCCAAGAACGTTTTACAACTTCTCCATTGCTATTCGATCGCTGAAACATTGTTGGTGTACATTTCCGACTGACGCTGTTTGCAGCTTTCTGGATTGCTAGTTTATCATTCAAAGACTTGACAATACTGTGGTAGAGATCAATAGGGCCTCTGCCAGCCCAGTAATTGATGAATTCTGCTGTGATTTTTTCTGGCCACCTGCTGATGCCATCAGCTTGTATATTCATTTGACTGCCTTGACATTCAGGCAATTCTTCAGGCTCTAAAGCAATATCTGTTTTCTCAACATTCTGGCTGTTCTCGGGATTTTTGTGAGCAATAGACATACTGCATGATGAAGCTGGTGTCTCATTTTCTGTAGCTGATTGACCAATTAAGAATTTAGTAATTCGAGGTGTTTTGTTCAATTCTCGAGCCTCTCGTTCAGAACGATCCTTTGATGCTTTCCTTATTGCAGCACCACTTTTAAAATGGCGTGGACCTTTGTGTCTGTCAGTGTCGATTAAGTTTATCTAAATATAAATTAAAATAAATATTTAATTATTATTTATTCTAAAAAATACATTACATTATAAAAAAACATTATAAAATAGGAATATTGCATCTGAATGTTTAAAAAAATTGGGAAGGGAAGGCTTGTAAGTATAACGGCAAAACAACAAATGCTTTTGTTAATATCTCATTCAATAATATGTTTACAAAGTTTATTATTAAACTTATTTTATAATGTTTATTTATGATAAGAACCATTATTTAACCAAATTAAACACATGTCTTGATCTAAATTTTTTAATGCGTTAGGGTTAGTATTAAAAATAAATGCATTCGGTAAAGTATTAAAAAGAAATCTCTTAAAATAAAAATAAATTGATTATGCCCTAATCCTAATCTTAATCTGAATTCTTATATTAAACTTATTGTTAAAAAAAACTACTTAATTCTGTTATTAAATTAAATGTTAAAACAAACAACTTAATTATTATAATTAACTTACGAAGTTTTGCAGCGACCATGCGGCTAAAGAATTAACAGAAAAAGAAATTTTAGATGTAATCAACGGCCAGTTTAAACGCGACCGTCGCACAGTGAGACGAAATCCTGATTTTGTGGCCAAAATTTCCAAATTACCGACATAAGGGTTTTCGAGGTCGCTGATAAGGAATCTGAGGTCAGATTCAAAAAATTCAAAATGGTGGCTCCAATATGGCAGCCAAAACTGTTCATACGTTGAAAATATGAAATCTCATGTAGTTTGGTTTTCAAGGTCATTGCTAATGATTCAGGAGTTAAATTAGAGCAAAAACATTGCAAAATTATTTTCAAATTTATACTATTAATAAAAAAACAGAAATTTGTAATTTTAATTTTTTTTTTTTTTTTAAATTGGTAAAAGATTAACTCACATATATGTAAAGAAATTGTTTCTTTAATCGTAGTAACAAAAATCACGTATGTCATATTCATCAATGTTCGAATCATTCGATGCGGAATCTGATGTTGAACCACTTGTATCGAAATCGAAATCGTTCCTTGTCTCTTGCCTGGTGACTTCAGGTTGTTTTAACAACTGTATGGCTTTTTGATGTAGAATTTTAACGGTCTCTGGGGCAATTTCCTGATGCTCGAGAGAAATGGATCTGATGTTAATAAGAGCCTATTAAAAATGTCTCTCATATTCGATTCTCTTGAGCATTTTCTTGAATGATGTAATCTGAAGTTTTTAATGTCCTTATTGCGTAACTCTTGGGTATCCTCAGAAAGTTGTCCAATTGGTAAAAGGCATACTTTACAATTTCTGCTCCATGGATCAGCAGTTTATGTACAGATGTAGGCATGTAATACCACGGATAAAAAGCAACAAATAAATGGGCGGTATTTACACAATAGTCTTTGAATTTTTCATCATCTATATCAAACCCGCTCGAAATTACCTGCAAAATAACATGAAATCGGTGAATTAATTTTTCATCGACTCCTGTTATTTCAGCAGATATAGCAGCGTTTTGAAAAAAGCAGGGCGCTGTATTTCCATCGTTAGAGCTTCCATATCCTGGCTTTGGTCGATCAACGATAAGCCCCAGTTTTATCCTAAATTGAGTCTGTATTTCTTCCTTACGTATTTTCACATTCTTTTTATTTTCCTCTCGACGAGCTTGCCACTTTTCAGTTGTTAGCTTTTACGACAGATGCAAACAGCACTCGAAAAAACGAATCTATGCATGCAATATAGATATGCTAAATCTTAAATTATCTGTTTTAATGTCCATTTTTATAATGTTGTTGATGTCATTAAATTCTTTAGAGGAAGCTTTGCACAGGAGGCAGCGTTGTGTAGAAGTGGTACCAGTTACTGTATTACAGACTTTACCGTCTATCATCGTAAATGACATAAAATAAGTTACTGAAATGGATTTTCCATTTTGTTCATTAGCATATGGTGCAAGACCCTCAATCTGCAGTTCAATGTCGGTAACTTCTTTCAATGTTGACGGTACATCTTCATGTACAAACTGCAATCATATTGGTCTGCAAAATTGCAGAGATGATGGTCTAGGATTTTTCCACACAATAGTTGCTTCACCCGTCTCGTGGTTGTTGTGTATTAATTGTAAAGGTACAAGAGAAGTATAAAAAATGCTTTCATCAGATTTTCCAGTCTCAGTAAGTTTATAAACACTTTGACCGCTGCTTCCATCACATCCCCATTTACAGTAAAGTACTAATTTTTGCAGAATTTCCGGATTTAGAGTAGTCATTGATACTCTAAATCAGCCTGAAGTTTTATAATTCTAGATGTAGTGTGATCAAGTAAAGCCTGTAGTTCAATTTGTGCGCACGACTCACTAACAGCTGTGTACACAACTGATGGATAACAACGTTTTTTTGCTTTTTCTACTTCAGGGTATGATGGGTATAGTTTGCATTTATGTGCTCTAGCTACATTTCTTGATAGTTGATAAGAGTGCTTTGATTCTCCTTTCTCGATCATTAAATAAAGTGCTTCATCTGGGGTTAAAGGTACTTCATTTTGTGAACTAACAGCGGATATATATTTTGAGGCTCTTGTTGAGGTTGTTAATGTGACATCTTTAACAACTTGAGCAGCATATACTTGACCAGAAGTCCTTAAACTCATTTGAGCAGCATATGTCAATTCTTCTGTAGAAAAAGTAGAACGTACTTCTTGAGTCTTTCGCCTCTTTGATCTTTCACTAGATGAAGCAAAGGATTGCGAAGGTCACCCATATGTTCCTTTTTTATTATCACTCTTCACAATCTTCTCAGGTGTTGTGCATTCAGTATTGGATAATTTTGAAAATTGTACGGTGTCCTTCAACCACTCTTCTTTTTTTTCAGAAAAAAATCTTCCCATCTTCTTGCTGCTCTCCATCTCGATCGAAAATTTGAAAATAACCGTGATAGGATGACATTTCATCCTCGCCTACTTGTATCACATGCTCCAATTTTTTGAAAATTGCATCTGTCAAAACATCAATGATGAATTTATATTCATTTTTTAAACTGTCTTTCACCATAAAGAATATATCTTTTCTTGAAAATTCCATATTTGAAGATTTGGAAGACTCTGTAAAAAAAATACAGTAATAACTGCTGAAAGTTCTTTGAGGACTATTTTATAAAACTTTGAGATTATCATAAAACGGAATGAGAAGTAACTTTTAAAGCATATATTTAAAATAAAAAATTATTGCATTAAAATGTAATTAGTGCTATTAAATAATGTTAATTCACTAATTTCCATGACCATTAATGCGTGGTGCGACATTAATCTATTAACATAGTTTAATGTCGCACCACGCATTCCTCCATAAAAACTAGTCTCATTATTAAAATGGCACTCAATGGCAGCCAGTTTTTAATATGTTATATTTAACACTATACACGATCAGTTCCTTGTCAAAAGAAGGTGGATAACCGTGGTTTAATTTTTAAAACGACATTAGAAAATCGATTTCAGATAAAAAATTTACAATTTTTTACGTTTACTTGTCGCGCGATTTAAATATGAAAAAAATTGAAATCAGCAATAACAGTGCATAACCATATATTCTAAATGCCTCCAGAAAGTGATTCCATATTGCCGAATTCCAATTGAAATAGTTTCTCCAATTTAACAGCACTTTAAAACAGGCAAGAATTTTTCGACGTGTCCATTTGTTTAGTGCGTACCGAACGGAGGCTAAATGTCAACTGACGCCCAGGCCACCCTAGAGCAGGTATATACCTGCCCTGTTCGGAATTTTGTTCTAGGACTATCTGTAAACAAGATCTGAACGTAAAAAGACGAAAATATAAAACTCAAAAATTTGACTTTTGGCCACGAAATCGGGATTTCGTCCCACTGTGCAAAGTCAAAATTTGTTAAATTTGTTAATTTAAAAGATCAAAGTATTAAATTTGTTAAATATATTGCTTAGAATACACATTATTTATTATTTATTAAGTAATATAAATTGGTATAAGACAAAATAGCTTATCGGTAGTTGAGATTAATAAGGTTTTATCTCCCACTTTTCACAGTAAAAAAATTTAATTTTCTGTTTCTAATTATAATATTATTTTTGTGTGCAAAACTATATAATTTTAATATATTAATCTTTTTATTATTATTTATATAACTTCAAAAATTGTTAGTTTTTGTTTTTTGATTGTCAATTTCAATCTTATTTAAAAAAGTTGGAATTAACAGTTAATTTGTGGTCAAGCAATTTTAAAAATTATGGAATTAATAATGTTAGATTAATTATAAAACATAAATAACATAAAAAAACATATATTTTTTTCAACATTAAAAAATAGAGATAGAACCTATATATTGTAAATATAATGAAATATATTGATGTAAATTGATGTAATAATAATAATGATAATAATTGAAATGCTGTTGAGAGCGCCAGGCAATATCTATCACAGCCAACACAAAAGTTGTCTAATAATTTAGCTGCATCCTGTTTTTCTTGTTCAATATCTCCAAGTAAATCAGCTTAAGTCTGGGTTAAAATCTTTGACTGATGTAGACTCCACTACCGATTCCGGTAAATTATTCCATCCAAAGATTCTAAATTTGTTCTAAATTGTCTAAAGTAAAGTCAAATTAACAGACATTAAAACTGCTTGACACTGAATTCTGGCTAGTAAGTTTTCTGCTAGCTGAGCAGCATTTCTTACATTTCAACAACGATTAATTTCATCTTGTTCACTTGACAACAAGTATTTTCAAGTTGCCTATTAGCATTTACAGTAATAACTTCTTTGAGCCTAATATTATCCACTTCAATTTCACTATTATCCTTAAACATATTACCAGTAATATTACTATTGTTACAACTGAATGTAAAAGAATCTTACAAATTGTAATCTTTTCTAATCAAAGACTATAATTAAACTTAAGATTTATTGATATCCATATCTTTTTATGTTTGTATACATAAGTCGTTTATCAAAAATATTAAACAAAATTTATTAACATCAATTGTTTTTAATTTAACAAAGAGTCTAGACTACAATGCACAAAATTATTTAAGTAAGTGTTTACAGTCAGTTTTCCATGTTAAATACATAAAAATATATATCTAATATAAAATATATCCAATATAAAATAAATTTAAAATAGTAAACTAACGCAAATTAGTACCAGTTATACTTTGTGAAGTGACTAAAAAACACTTCAGTTCTTTCCAATGCACAATAAAATAGCTTTTTGCTCTTTCCAATTGTACTAAAAAATAAAACAAAAGTTGCTTAGCTAGAGTCTGAAAACAAATAAGTAAAAAACCAAGAACAAACAAACATTTATTTATTAAAACAACTTTATTTAAACAAATTAAATTAAACAAAGAACAACATCAATTCTCCTTAAAGGCTAAGAAAAAGTTTTCAGCTCAAATTTGCTTGCAGAAAAACTTGCTTGTAAAACCATGTGAATAAGAAACACAATTAGAAAATACTTTGTTCTTCTATTTGTTACATTTTTTTATTTCAGATTTATCATATGCTGGATTTATGCGAAAGCATAAATCCAGCATATGATAAATATGAAATAAAAGAATGTAACGAATAAGTAAATACAAAGAAAAACATTATATATGAATCGAAAATCATTGTATTGATAGATTATTGTAAATAACAATAAGAGCATAGAAGTAGTTGTTTAAGGAAGTGCTAAAAATAATATCACGCTATACCTAAAAATAATATCAAGCTATACCTATACTAATAGATTCAGTCACTCTCAAACACAAAACGCATACATATAAATTATTATATTATAACATATGTGTGTGTACGTATATATATATATATATATATATATATATATATATATATATATATATATATATATATATATATATATATATATATATATATATATATATATATATATATATATATACATATATATATATACAAATATATATATATATATATATTTAAACATTTTTAAAAAGTATTCTACACAATAGAGTGCTCAATGTTCTTAAAAGAACAGAGCAATTATATATTAGTAGAAAATCACTTAACAAAAAAATTTTTGTTAAGTGATTTTCTACTAATATATATATATATATATACATATATATATATATATATATATATATATATATATATATATATATATATATATATATATATATATATATATATATATATATATATATAAATATATATATATATAAATGTATATATATACATATATATGTATATATATACATATATATGTATATATATATATATATATATATATATATATATATATATATATATATATATATATATATATATATATATATATATATATATATATGTATATATATATATATATATATATAAATATATATATATATAAATGTATATATATACATATATATGTGTATATATATATATATATATATATATATATATATATATATATATATATATATATATGTATATATACATATATATACACACGTGAACATACTACTAAATATGCACATTTACATTTTAGCTGTATTTTAACTCTTATTAATAGTTAAAAAATAAATTTTCATATTTTTTTTTCTTGTTTTAATATATTTTAATATAAATTGATAAACTGAGCTTAAAAATTAAGGCAGGGAAAAAATCATATCAGTTTCGGAATGCTGGAGGTCTCTAGATTATGTATATATAAAGAAAAACCTAAATTTATAAGTTGATTTTGAAGAATTTTGGTCACCTATGGTCCAATGTGCAGCGTATGAATGGGAATGGATAAATAAACTTGTTAAAGAATAAACTAATAACTTTTATGTTTATTCACGGTTGCGCAATCTTAATGCAAGATGGGACATTGTGTCATACTGCCAAGGTTTGCAATGAGTGGTTCTGAAGCAACAGAATACAGGTCTCGATTGAGCCGGCAGCTCGCTGGTCTATTACCCAATTGAGAACCAGTGGAATTTTTTTTAAGAGTTATGATTATACACAGAAGCAACCTTCATCTCTTGATTCAATGAAAATATTAAAACTTTAAGTCTGGACACAAGTAGTAGCAAAAGTGACCTGTGAACACCTGATAACCTGTGAACACATGATAACCTGTGAACACATGATAACCTGTGAACACCTGATAACCTGTGAACACCTGATAACCTATGAACACCTGATAACCTGTGAACACCTGATAACCTGTGTACACCTGATAACACTGATGCGCTATTGATGCAAAAAGAGGAAGCACTAGTTATTAGAAAATTTGTAAAGTTTATGAATCAGAACATTTATAAAAATTGCTGTAAGAGACAATAAAACAAATAATTAAACATGTTTTAATTTTAAGTCTCATATATATATATATATATATATATATATATATATATATATATATATATATATATATATATATATATATATATATATATATATATATATATATATATATATATATATATATATATATATATATATGTATATATATATATATATATATATATATATATATATATATGATATATATATATATATATATATATATATATATATATATATATATGTATATATATATATATATATATGATATATATATATATATATATATATATATATATATATATATATATATATATATATATATATATACGCTCATAAATCAAAATAACAATAAAATAAAAAGACTTTTTGTATTTTTTTATGAAATACGCTGAAAAAACAAACTTAAGAAATTATTCTAAAAATTATGTAGTGCAAAAATGATGTGTGTTATTAAATTGGTAACTACTACTAAATTTATACTAAACTTAAACAAAAAGAATTATGGATTACATAAACCACACAAAAATCCTGAAACTATTTGACATTTTTGATAAGCTGACTTATTAGCAATACGCCAATGTAGACCAAATTTAGATATGTCATATGTATCAGCAGTTTTTCTAATTCTAATTGCATTTCATCCCATTTGGTATAATTGATCTTTCACATTTAACACTAATAATAATCGAAGTTAAGTTATAAAAATAACAATTTCTTTGAATTTATTTCTAATTTTGCTTTTCTAAATAAGGAAAATAATATTTTAGATTAAAAACAACCTCATCAAACTGTAAATCAGCATCATAAATTTGTAGTATAGTCAATTATAAAAAAAACTTGTTGTCCTGGTATGCCCGGCAAAAGTCATTTTACTGAAATAAATACTTTTCAATAAGTGCAATTCCAGATATTTTTAAAAACTAAATTATAAATTAAATTTTTTTACAACAATGAAGCACAATTATTTAAAATGTTTTATTGAAAAAAAATTTTGAAAAAAAATTATTTTTAGTTGAGATAAAAGGCTTCATGCATAACTGTCCCGTTATTCTCCACTGTCCCAATATGCTCCTCTCAACCCTATATATATATATATATATATATATATATATATATATATATATATATATATATATATATATATATACATATATATATATATATATATATATATTAATATATATTAGGGTGTTTCATATTTTATCAATTTTTGAAATCGAACTTGCGAATCGATTTATAAATTGACTAATTGTATAAAAATAAGTTTGAGCAAAAAAAAATTAAAAAAATTTAATTTTTAGGGTCCTCGCCAGTTCGATTTTGGGCCAAAATTGTCGGGTGTTTTAAACGCCTGGCGGGGACCTTAAAATTTATCTAAATTTATCTTTTTTTTTTTAAATGTTATATGTTGGATTGAATGTTTATCACATAAAAAGAGCATGTCGAAAAAATAAAGAAATTAGTCTACATAATATTTTGAAATTGGTGAAAAATCCAAATTTTCTTTCACAAAAACCTATTTTATTACTCGGTGGCGTATAAAAAACTTTTTTTATACCCTAATAAACTGTTTCCAAACACGGAAAAAACTATAATTTGAATAGTTTTTTGTTAGTGTTAAATGAAGTCTAAAAAAAATTATAATTGGATCCATGGAGTAACATGCCCCGGACACTAACCTTAATGGCCCCTACTTAATAAACATTAGAGAGCAATAAATTGAAAATCCGGAAATTTGATCGGAAAATACTTTTAGAAAATGTATATACCAAGGTACTTAAATAATAATTTAAAATTTAACAACTACTTTCCAATGCGAAGACAAAGTATTTAAACTAAATTTGCGTTACTAATAATAAGTGCTTTAATATTTTTTTAAATAATATTCAAAATGGCTAAAATTACGAGACTAAAAGCTAGAGCTTATTTATTTGAAGAAGAAAGCCTGATAGAAAACTTAACTCAGATAACTTTTGCAACAAATAAAGAATTAATTCTTAACTTTCAGTTTAAAAGATCTAGTAACAAGTTAACTCCATCCAAAAGGTTTATTGGTTGTACTGATGGGCCCGATAAATTCGCAAAGTGCTCCGGACTTGTCAATTGCCCTGACAACTGTATTCTTTTTGCAGTAAAAAAACCATGGTTAGACGGAGGTTATAAAGATGGATTATTAACGGATAAATCTATAAGGTAAGTTTTATAATTTCAATTTATAATAAAATAGTTATTATAAATTTGTATAATCATTCGAACTTAATAAGCTAGTAGATGATTATGGTTTTTTTGTAGTACCACTGCAACTAATTTTTTTAGTTGTTATTACGTGTGGATTATAGCTTAATAATGCAAAATATAAGGTGCATCTTAAAGTTAATATTTCTATTTTATTTAATGTATTATCTTAATTTTTTCAGGAATAATATTACTCGTTTAATCGATAGTTGGGAGACATTAAAGAAAAGTAAGAATAAAGACTCTAAAGCAGCAGAGAAATCTAGGGAAGAATTCAAAAAGAAGGGGGAGCAGGTATTTTGGATTGGTAAAGATAATATTAAGGAAATCTTAAAAAAAACGTGCCTTGATAAACTTTCATACTATGTTGATATCCAATTTTTAAAAGACCAAAAGTCCAGTCGTCTAATGACTTTGGGGAGCAAAGACATGAGATATAAAACGGTAAATAAAGATAAGAAGCCTTTAAAAAGTTGTAATATTAAACAGTTACCCCAAATAGACGAATCAACTACAGATCTAGAGCTTCTCTCAGATATCAGTGACGTGAGTACAGAATCAGATATTTCTTTTGATTTATCGCAACCCGGCCCAAGTAACGCAAAACAAGAGTTAAGGAAAAGTTTTGTTAAAGATATTGCCATGACATCAGTCTCAAAAAATATTTCATCAAGAGATCTAGTGCATGTATGTACGGATTTAATCGTAAGTTCAGGCGGAAATGTGGCTGATTTTTCAGTGTCTCATTCAACTATTTGGCGAGCTCAAAAAAAATCTATTCGGGAAAATGCTGAACAATATAAGAAAAATGTAAAAATTGCTACCGCTAAAGCTACTTTTCCCATAATAGCACATTTTGATGGAAAAATTATCGAAGACATCACAGAAGGTATAAAATCAAAAAGAGATCGATTTGCGGTCTCGGTAAATATTGATGGTAAAATGAAGCTCCTTGGCATTCCAGTAATTGATCGTGGTACTGGACAAGCTCAATACGATGCTTTAGTTAAAATACTGGATGAGTATGGAATATGTGATGACGTGAAAGGTTTATGTTTTGATACAACAGCTACAAATACAGGAAGACTTTCTGATACAAATGTCAGGTTTAGTCATAAACAAAACTCAATTCTACTAGAGCTGGCTTGCAGGAGGCATGTTTATGAGTTACATCTAAAACACTTCTGTGAAAGACAGTGCAGTGGAAAAACTAAATCTCCAGAAAACCTAATGTTTAAACGGTTCCAATTAAACTGGAATGACATTAAAAGTAGCATTGAGTCTTCAAAGTTTGTAAAATATGACACTCAATCTATTGCTACCACTTTCTTAGAAATCCATAAACTCGATGCTGTAAAATATTGCGAGATTGCTCTAAAAAAAAGCACTTTTCCCAGAGGAGACTACAAGGAGTTATTGAAACTAACCATAATGTACTTATGCCCTGAAAGAGATTTTAAAATTCAAGCTCCAGGGTGCGTGTCTCATGCACGTTTTATGTCCAAAGCTATTTATTATCTCAAGATTCGGATATTGAGTTTGCAACTGTCTTATGAATTGACAGACGATCAAAAGAACGAAGTGCAGTCTACTGCTGAGTTTATCTCAATCTTTTATACCGTCTGGTTTTTAAAAACCTCTTTACCTTACGCTGCGCCTTACCAAGATATAAAAGCCTATTGGCAAATGACAAAATATAGAGGTTACGTAGAACAATATGTTCAGAATTCTGAAACAATTTTAAATGGAATTGATGCCACAATGGTTTCAATGGAATCACATTTATGGTACCTTGATGAAACTTTAATTCCGCTGGCTCTTCTAGACCAAGGTATTTCTGTTGCAGAGAGAGAAGAAGTTGCAAAAATGGTCTTTTCGAAACCAGTTCCTGAATTTTTTCGGCATTCCGAAAAATTAAATTTGTTAAAAACTCTTAACTTTAACCTAGAAAAACCACCAAGTATTGCCCAACTAGTGGGAGAAAACTCTTGGTTCATATTTAGTTAGTTAAACCTTACTAAGCTAAATGATAAACTTTGGTTAAACAGCCCGGCACCACTATGGGAGTATATTGAATAGTTTAAGATTTTTTCCCAGTTTGTTTCCAACCTTGCAGTGGTTAACGACGTTTCTGAAAGATCTATTAAAGTTGTATCAGACTTTGTAAATAACGTTCACAATGAAGACGATCGTCAGGACTTACTGCTAGCTATTCACCAAAGGAGAGAAAACCTTAACAAGACAAAGACTAAAGAAGATTTGCAATTAGCATATCAAGCAATTGCAAAATAGATAATATAGTTTTTAAATGATGACTTTTATTTAATGGTGTAATATTGATTTGTAAATATGTATTTTTTATTTAATTATACTTAAACATATCATTCTTTTTTATTTTTTATTTTTTACAAAACCAAAAAAAACTTTGCAACAATACCAAGAAAATCATTTAAAGTTGAAAAGCTACCATATACTTTCTAATCTTGAAGCAATAAAACTAATAACAACAATACCACTTTTAACAATGTTGCAGTAAGTACATTAAGTCTTTTTTATTATAAAAATAACTAAAATAAACAATTGTTATTAGGCTATTAAGGTTAGCGTAAGGGTTAGGTTACCTCGAAGGATAAAAGAAATTTTTTTTTAGACCTGTATATACCTCATTTGACACTATTCTTAAAAAAATCTAGGTTATTGATTTTTCCGCGTCTGGAAACAGTTTATAAGAAAATCAAAAAATGTTTTTTATACGCGATTGAGTGATAAAATAGATTTTTAAGATGGAAAATTTGGATTTTTCACCAATTTTAAAAGATTCTGTAGACTAATTTCTTAATTTTTTCAACATGCTCCATTTATGTGATTAATATTCAATCCAACATATAACATTTAAAAGAATAAAAAAAAAATTTCGATAAATTTTAAGGTCCCCGCCAGGCCTATAAAACACCCATCATTTTTGGCCCAAAATCGAACTGGCGGGGACCCTAAAAATTAAATTTTTTTTTTTTTTTTTTGCTCAAACTTATTTTTATACAAATAGTCAATTTATAAATCGATTCGCGAGTTCGATTTCGAAAATTGATAAAATATGAAACACCCTAATATATACATACATATATATATATATATATATATATATATATATATATATATATATATATATATATATATATATATATATATATATATATATATATATATATATAATATTATATTATATATATAATATTATATTATATATATATATTATATATATATATAGAAGAGACCGGGACGGGAAAAGATAATGAATATATTAAATTTTCAGTTTTTCAATATCTGGCTGAATTAATCTAACACTACTGGCTCTCCTATAGGCTGTTTGTTAAAAAATTGTAAGGAGACGCTGAAATCGTCATTTTGTATTAGTTTTTAAGCTTTGATTGTATACCGCTGCCACTTTACAACTTTTATGCATGTGTAAATAAGCTCTTTTAAAGATATAGATAAGCTTTCTTGTTTCTCTTTAACTCTCTTTAACATTTATCAACATTTAATTTAAGTGCGACCTATTATAAAAAAAAGTTAATTAATTAGCTTTCTTCCTGGCAAAAAAAAATGAATTTTTTCAAACAGAAAATCCGGGGCGAGATGATGGGTAGGGTGGGTCGTACTTTTAAAATTTTGGATATGGGAGCGCGCGCAACATTTTTTTTATGTATTAGGGTATTAGAAGAGACGTGAATAATTTTTTTTTTCTTAAAAAGCTCATCTAGTGTGGGCGCAGGGCGTTTGAAAAATGTCAGTTTTACAAAAATCTTATTATATTGACATTTTTCGGCCTTTTTTATATTAGCCAAAGGAAAGGCAATTATTAAAATACAATAAGACATAATATAGACATAAAAAATTATATATATATATATATATTCGGTGCTACTTTTCTTAATGCTATACAAACACGATAGACGTAAGAAAAGTTGGCTACCATTATGGATTTTACAAAAAATATCTACTTATAAATTTTAGAAATGGGAGCGCGCGTAAAATTTTTTTTATGTGTTAGGATATTAGAAAAGACGTGAATAATTTTTTTTTTCCTAAAAAGTTCATTTATTGTAGGCGCAGGGCGTTTAAAAAACGACAGTTTTACGAAAAACTTTAGAAAAAATTAGTATACAAAACTTGTTGTTGTTATTTTCAATGTGCGTAATGCTACTAGTATAAAATGAGGTGAATCATGAAACATAGTCATCAAACTTTGTGGGCTTTGGACTTATATCCTCCCTTCCATTATTATTAAAAACCATTAAAATTATTTAAATACAGGAAATGGTGTAGGATTTTTTATTTTTATAAAGCTCCAATAGCTTATTTGTAGGATAATTACTAAGATAATAGTTTCCTGACGATTTGCGGTTTAAACGAGTTTTATTTATTTATGATCACTTTGGCATCCTAAATATTGTAATAAAAATGTAATTAACAAATTTATAACATATTTATAAAGGTCGTTTTTTTACCTACTACAAAAAGTACCAATATTTCTTAACAAACATAACATCAATTTCATTGCTATAAATGGCTAAATCTACTCGAGCTCAAACAATGTTAAAATGCCCTAAATTGCATGAGCTATTGGGTAATGGACTCGAACTTTGTTTATCAGAGCTGCCTACACTGAGAGATAGTTTACGGTATGGAATTTTGTTGCGTGATAGATCAGTTACACATTTGAATACAAGATGAATGTGTATACAAATATTTATTAAAATAAAAAGTATTTGGATGTCAGCAAATTCTACAATCCCGTTGGTCTCAGAAAAATACGCAGTCGATAAACTTGTCCTTGAATGGAAGATTGCAAAAGACATTAGAAAACTGAGAACTACAAAAAAAAGAAATATGTATACGGACAAGCTTAATAAGTTATTTGACTTGACGAAATGTAAGTGCAACATCTTTAGCTGTAATGAAAATGGATGCAATGGTTGTCTTTTTAAAGCTCATGTAACTTGCATATGTCCAAAAGTAGCAAAGATACCTTTGCAAGAATTATTTTTCCTACAAGCTCAAAGAAATAAAATTGGTAACAAAAGTTCTTTACAAATAGGATTAGTTGATATACCAGAGACACATCGGTTAACAAGATATTTAGGTAGAAAAGAATCAGACTCTAAAATACCTGGAACACTTGGTGAGGATGCAAGTAAGTGCTAAAATACTAAAAATATTTTTGTCAATTTTTGTTTAAACTGTGAATTAAAAAGTTGAGTATAAATTGATTATAAATTTTTTTCATTAAAATTGTTTAACATAATTTATTTTCTCCTTTAGCAGTAGAATTTCAAACAACAGACGATTCGGACATTGGCAACAAAAATGCAGATAATACAGAAAAAGTTGACTTCAGTTTGAAAAAAAAATACTTAGATATTACCAGGGTTTCTCAAGCAGCTATTAGGTATGGGGTATCTAACAGAGCTGCAGCAGCCATAGCTACTGCTACTTTAGCTTCTGCAAAAGATGCAAATTTTTTAAAGAAAAATACTGATACTTTCGTTGATCACAACAAAATAAAACGAAGTAAGACTAAGTTAATGAAAGAAATCCGAGGTAGAGCTGAAAAAGTAGCAATGAATGATAATATTCAATGTATATTTTTTGATGGACGAAAAGATTTGACTAAGTACATGAGAGAAGAAGAAGATGGAAAATTACACCCATCGGAAAAAAAAGAAGAACATTATTCAGTTTGTTCTGAACCTGGAGGAAAATACCAATTTCATTTCACTAACAATTCTGAAGAAAGAGTAGAGACTGCAGCTGAGCAAATAGCTGATAATATTTACGAATGGATTGTGAATCATGATGTCGGAGACTATTTAGTTGCCATTGGTGCAGACTCAACAAATTTAAACTCTGGTTGGAAAGGAGGTGTTATCCATTTCCTTGAACATAAATTGGATAAAAAATTAATGTGGATAATTTGTGCTCTTCATACAAATGAACTACCTCTCCGACATCTAATGATTCAGCTTGATGGAAAAACTACGTCTAAAAATAATTTTTCTGGTTCTATTGGAAAACTTATAGGTAAAGGCAACTAGCTTCAAAGTCAAAGATAGCATAGTAAAAATTGAATTTCCTAATGCAATAATAGAACTTGACTCTGAAGTTGTAAAGTCGCTATCAGATGATCAAAAGTATCTTTATAAAATTACCTATGCAATTAACGCTGGGGTTTTTCCGGAAAATCTTTAAAGTAAAGAAATTGGTCCACATTCGCATGCAAGATGGTTGAATTTTGCAAATAGAATATGTTTACTTTGGTGCTCCGAAATCGTACTTTCAGTTGAAGAAACATATAATTTGCAACTTCTGGTGGAGTTTATTGTTGGTGTTTATGCGCCACTTTGGTTTGAAATCAAAGTAAAGTGGAAGTGGACTGAAGGGCCTAATCATATACTCAAGCAGTTAAAACTTCTTTGTCATCAAAGACTTAAAGTTAAAGACATTGTAATCCCCTACGTTTTATCTTCTTCATCGAATGCTCATAGTGAAAATGTTCTTCAAACGTTGTTATGTAGTCTAGAAAAAACAGAAAGACAATTTGCAGTTGAAACAAATTTAAAATTAAGAGGAGATTTAAAATACGGAAACACTAGTGTAAAAAGTAGAAAACATCATATACATAATGAAAATGCTGAATCACTTTTTGATCTAATTGATTGGAGCTTGGATGTACACGAACCTTTACTTACATGTTTATTGTCAAAGGATGAACTTTTAAAATACAATGATATTCCGATGTATGTACCTAGTTTTCCTGTTCATGGGCAAGCTATTGAACAATGTGTCCAAGAAGTCACACGAGCTTCTCAATCGGTATTTGGAAAAGATAGAAGAGATGGGTTCATAAGAGCAACATTAGCACATCGAGAAATCATGCCCGTGAACCAATCAAAAAAAGATTTAAATTAATTTAAGCAATATTAATTTTTTGATGTTTTGCTTTGATTATTTATGATCACAGTAAATAAGTTGAACTTTAAATATATTGTATCTTTTAGATGACATTTTATATATTTTATTTATGACTTTATGAAGAGTAGCACCCCAAATTATGTTTTATTTTAATGTCTATATTATACCTGGTTGTTTTTTGATGATTGCATCGCTATAGGCTTAAATAAAAGGACAGAAAAGTGCTAATTTGATGCATTTTTAGTAAAACTATCGTTTTTTAAATGCCCTGCGCCCACAGTAGATGAACTTTTTAGGAAAAAAAAAATTATTCACGTCTTTTCTAATATCCTAATACATAAAAAAAATATCACGCACGTTCCCATTTTTAAAATTTATAAGTAGAATTTTTTTGTAAAATCCATAATGGTAGCCAACTTTTCTTACGTCTATCGTGTTTGTATAGCATTAAAAAAGTAGCACCGAATATATATATTTTTTTTTATGTCTATATTATGTCTGATTGTTTTTTAATAATTGCCTTTCCTTTGGTTAATATAAAAAAGGTCGAAAAATGCCTATATGACAAGATTTTCGTAAAACTGACATTTTTCAAACGCCCTGCGCCCACACTAGATGAACTTTTTAAGAAAAAAAAAATTATTCACGTCTCTTCTAATACCCCAATACATAAAAAAAATGTTGCGCGCGCTCCCATATCCAAAATTTTAAAAGTACGACCCACCCTAATGATAGGGGCATGGTGGTGAGCTCGTGTTCTTGCCCCGTGTTACAAATTTTTTTTTAAACATTTTCGCTTTTAACAAGGTTGCAAGCAACCATACTACGGTTGAAATTTATTGGATAAGAAAATATGAGGATTGTAGAGCTAGATAACGATTGACAGACGACTTAAAAGATTGCAAATTATGTAAATCAGGAAAGCACGATGAAGAAAGCGAATTCCAAAGAATTGATGTTCGAGGAAAAAAACAAGAGAAATAAGAGTTTTTAGATAAAGGATAAGGCTTAATTAAATGACGAGTAACACGAGAATGAATTTTAGTAGATGGCACAAGAGATGCTAGCTTTTTAGAGCAGTGTCCATTATAGTATTTGTAGAAAAGAGAAAGAAAAGCAACATTACAAAGATGTGATAATGGTTAAAGGTTGGCTGCAAGAGCAGGTCCAACTATGTTTTAATGTGTTTTTGCACTTTGTCTCAAAGTGAAAGGGCATCATTAGAAAATCCTCCCCAGATATGACAACAGTGTTCCATACAAGGACGGATTTGAGATTTATAGAGATAAAGAATGGAATCAGGAATAAGAAAGTATCGAGCTTGATAAAGGGATGCAACCTTAGCAGATGCTAATTTTGCAACGGATTTGATATACAGTTTCCAAGAAAGATCAGAAGTAAGAGTTAATCCTAAAATATGTTTGTTGCATAGAAGTAAAAAAAGAAAAGAATAAAGGAGATGAGTTCATTTCCAAATTACTAAAAATCATGATCTTTTTCTCTCTTTTTTAACCAAAAGGTATAAATCATTTTAAATTCTTATTATCTATATTTGGATATTCTAATTTTTAAAGTTACTGAAATGCAAATAAATCAAAAATATTCTTAAATTTTAACAGTTCAGGAAAATCTCTTCCTTTATGCAAATTAGTCCCTTCTCCAGTTCATAATGAAACTCAAGATAAAAATGTCATCATGTTGATTCACGAATCACAGAAAGTGCAGACGCAAAAGCGCGTTGATTCTCAACATAGTTCAAACGACCCTCGTGATGACCTAATGTTCAAACGACCCTCGTGATGACTATGATGAGCCTAAATCAAATAGTAATCAAAGCAACAATGATTTCAACAATCCGGCTGATTGGAATTGTGACAACTTAAAGTTGATCAACCATATTTTGTCAAATCAACTCAAAATGAATATTAAAAAAAATTGACTTTTCGTCCTCAGAATTCCATGATTCTGTAAGCAAACTTCGTCGTGCTTATTCAGACCTTTAGAAAGGAAAACAAAGATAGTAGAAGAGGTACTAGGGGCTGTCCATTAATTACGTCAACAATTTTATGACAATTTTTACCTCCCCCCTCCCCCTTGTGAACAACTTTTCAAACTTTCAGAGACCCTATATAAAATTACGTCAACAATTAATTTACCCCTCCCACCCTTTTCTTATGTAAAATAAAAAAAATATAAAAAAAATTAAACATTTTTAAATAGTAGTAATAGTAGTATTTTACAACTTCAAGAAAAAGTGCTTAAAAGTAAAACGTTTAGGAAAAAAAACATAGTTCAACTTTTAACTTATAAACATTTTTTAAATATATATAGCTATTTAAAATTACAAAGGTATGCTCTGAACAAAAAGTGAATAGGAGTAAAAGTGATTACTACATACAACACTATTGGATTAAACTTCTTTCGGTGCATGATAGAAAGTAAAAAAAAAAAATTTACTCAATTTATCGAAAAACTGCAAGTCGATATTATGCTAATAATAAAAAAATCGTTCTAATTATGGAATTTAAAAGAACAAAGAGAAATATTAAAACTTTGATGGAGGAGAGTATTCCTCAATGTTTTCCGAAACTCTTACTATGATAAAGAAATTGTAATTGTTGAAATTTTTGATAAGATCTTCAAGATCTTATCTTCAAGATTGTTTTTGCATGGATAAAGTTAGCATTTAGGTAACTTGGGATTTAGGTAACCAACGTGCCCGTCAAAAGACCTACTCCTAGATAAAGTTAAATATTTATCTTAATATTTTTATCATAATTTATGTACAGTGCAGAGTCGCAAAACATGAATGTGTCAATCATCCTTACTTTAACTTTAGACCTAATCCAATTCCACATTGAAAGCAAATTAATTCTTATAGAGTCTAGCAAAACAAAATAATGCATTTCATAATTTGTGTAAACAAGGGGTTAGCAACCTTTTAGAACGGAAGACCCAAAGTTTGTAATTTATAAAAATTTTCTAGTTTTTAAAAAGCTACTAACATCTTGTTTTTCAATAATATTATAATATTTGTGCATGAAGCTGGAGAGTCGCATTATAACATTGAAATTTTAACATCAAATGTTTATACAAGGGTCGGCAACCTGCTTGCGAGCAGCAGGTTGCCAATTCTGGTATAATAATTTAAATAATATAATGTAGATTATGTACTTACATAAATCTTTATTTGTTTTGTATGTGTCAGGTATTTTTAAAGCACAACACGGTTTTAAAAAAGTAGAATATAGAAAATGTCATTAAAATACTAAAAGTTGGGTGAGTATGTAACACAAGACTACAAACGCTGCCTAACTTTCTTTTTTTTTGAGTTTAGTTTAGTTTATTTAAGTGGTCAATTGTTTTTACAACAATCCGTAAAAAGTTTATAGACTTTTGAAAAATCATAAATGTTTGCTATGTTTAAATTACCAACAAAGATGGGCTGCATCAGACACTTCTATACTAACAGTCTTAAGATTCTTGTGCACATCTGAGACACGAGTACCATAATTTAAGAACAAAATAGAATATTGGAAACATATACGGAGAGAGTTTCGTTATCGTTTAAAAATTCTCTTTTAACTAATTTTAATGTTCATCTAGTTGATTTTTAAAAATTTTAACAGAAATTGCGTCAATTACTATTTGCGGCTGCGTAGTCCACTACAACACAACACGGTTCGTGAAGAATTTCTCTCTTGGCATGCAATTGAGTACTATTTGCTGTGCAAGTCTTTGATAATGATCAAGCATAATATACTTTGACGACGATGGACGATTGTATAATACGTGAAAGTTTATTTCATCAAATCCACGCATGAACTTGAAAATCAGAATTAAATCACCTCATATTCTTCTTTCTTTAAGTGTCGTCAGACCTAACATGACTCTTCGCTGCTCGGTGGTGCGATGCCTAACCTATAGGACGGTTTGAACTTTTTCTAGCGCTTCTATGTCTACCCGTTGGTAAGGTGGCTATGCTTGGACAGCGTACTCTCAGTGAGGACGAAAATACTTGGTGTACACTTCTTTCCACAGTGAAAAACTACGGCTGCGAATAGTTTTTTCAGCCTCTCTAAGGAGCAGTTAGCATACACCGCAGCTGCAAAAAAATTTTTTTTTTTTTTTTTTATTTTTTTTTATTTTTTTATTTTAGGTGCCCCAAGAAGTCCTAACGGTCTTGTCACAGAGCACCGCGGAAGTGCATTTAACCAGGAAGTTCACGCCTCCTTCCTTACCGTGACGCGAAAATTTGTCCAGAGCTCGTTTCGAACCTGGATCTCCTGCTTATAAAGCAAGCGCTCTAACCACTGCGCCACGGCCGCACAAAAATTGGCCGCCACGGCCACCACGGCCGCCACGGCCACACAAAAATTGAGCATTACATTTAAGATTATTTGAGATAAGAACTCCAAGATCTCTCTTTAGCTGAGCAACTTCAATTGCAAGTGGCAGGCCGTCTGATTCTGGCATGTAATAGTCTCGTTGCCTTTTTTCTCGGCCAGTAGGCATGACTAGTAACTAAGTAAGTATGCATGACTAATAACGAAGTAACTAAATTTATTTTAAAATGTAACGTTGTTGACGTCAACTTTTCTTGACCTCCCCCCTTCCCCTTACCTAAAATTGTCTAAAATTTCCAGACCCCCTCCCCTCTATTTTGTTGACGTAATTAATGGAAAGCCCCTTACGCAATCGGCTTCTGTTTTCAAAAGAAAACGGAAGCATGTACTGTGTACCTTACTATTTTTTTGAAAAATCAAAAAACACCTTATGTGAAAAAAAAAAAATTCCGGTAATATATATATTATAAACATATGATAAATTTAAAAACATTAATATAATTTAATAGTTATAAATACTTTAACTGAATCCCACTCATTACGTGATATCACCTACCTAAAGTTTTGGAATTTATAGATAATATGATCATCCGTTAGTAACATGTTATACTATACATTTTTTAATTACTTTAAACATAATTTCTTAGCGAAATCAAACTTGAAAATAATCATCGTTGATTCTACTCCCAATCTTCTCAATCATCGTTAATTCCCAATGTGTCACACTGTCCAGCGGTTTTTAACATTCCTATGCTTGTAATCGTTTTGAGAAAGTTAATTTTGTATGGGATATTCAATATTCAAAATTTCCGTGGCCAGTCATACATCAATGGCATTATGTCTGGAATCTACTTTGTTTTACAAACAGGAATTAAAGAGATCAACGTTTTTGTTGAATACATTCCATGTGCTGCTCACTCTTTGAACCTTGTAGTAGTGAGTGCTGCGGAATCCAACGGATATGCTGTCGATTTCTTTAGTTTTCTTAAAGAAATTTATAATTTCTTCTCTGCATTAACTTATAGATGGGATGTCTAAAAGTCTAAATTCCCTGCTGAAATACTTGTTAAGTTTCCTAAAACTCTCTCACAAACTCATTGGTCAGCTCGTGCTGATGCTTTTTTAGCCTTTGAAAATGGTCATTCTATTTACAAGGTAGTTAAGAGTTATTTAGGAAATCAAATAAAAATATATTTTATTTTAGATTGCGCATACTTAATAAGAAATATTTTTCTTTATATAGGGCTCTTCTTGATCTTTACAACGATAAAATAAAGCAACTTCAGGCAGCTATTTTAACAATCATGTGGAACAGAATCTTGGAGAGGTTCAAAAAGGTTAACAAGAAACAGCAGTCCGTCATGCTTAATTTAGGTATTGTTGAAAAACTGAACAAGTCCCTGGAGCATTATGTGCTGCAACTTCACTTCAATTTCGAGCAATATGAAAAGGAAGTCGTTTCTTTTGGTAAAAACGAATGAATATGCCTACAACCAAAGACACCCAAGAGCACGCAACAGGCATTACGATGAAATTAACAGTGTGGAAAGTATAGTGTTTTCTGAGCAATCTAAAATGATTGCTAACGTTAATGAGATACCGACAAATGAATGAGTGACTTAATTAAAAGAAAGAAAGCCAATTCTGGATTGAGCTCTCTGTTTGGTTTTCTTGGGAATCTCCGCAACAAGGATAACTTGAAGATTACTTTCAGTGCACAAAAACTTATTGAGTGAATGTTTTCATTTTGGAGTTTTTATTATGACTGAGATAAACAATGAAAAAAGCATACAAAAATCTTCAGCTTTGTATCTTTTAAAACTTATAAAATAAGAATCTTAAATCAGCATTTTTTAACATTGACATAGCCCTTCAAATCTTCTTGATCACCGCTGCAACAAACTGTTCTAGAGAACGTTAAACGTCATTTTAAACATTGAAAAGAATCAAAAGTGTTTATCGCTCAACAACAGGTATATATACAACATAAAGTATAAAGAACTCTTTACCTAATATCTCTTTAACTATCTTAAATAATAGCAGACTCATATACTTTCCAATTTTTAAAGTTTTTTATAAGCTTTTATTCATTCATTTTTTAAAGGTCAGAAACGCCTTTTAGATCTTTCTATTATTCAATTAGAAAACCGGGTATTGGATTCCATTGACCTAAAAGATCTCTGCATTTGTGAGCTTAAAATGCAGGCAAAAGATGTTTTAAAACTTATCATAGTTGCAGTGTGTTTTTAATTATAAATAACGCGAGATGCTTGTTTAAATACAAAAGAAAATACATAAAAAGCCATACGCAATAACTACAAAACTTTTGTTATTTTAAACCGCTGTTAAATTTGAATACATGAAGGCCAACAGGACCTGAAGACCTAAAGTGTCGGGGACCTTAACAGGGACCAACAGGGACCTGAAGACCTAAAGTGCTATTAAAAATAGCCCTTATTTATATATATATATATATATATATATATATATATATATATATATATATATATATGTATATATATATATATATATATATATATATATATATATATATATATATATATATATATATATATATTGATGAATTTTGTGATTTTAAAATATACAATTACCACAATTATACTCATATCAATTTTTATAGTAGTAAAAACAGAATTTTACGAATATGGTTTATTATATTTTTCATTTACTTACGAATATGTTTTATTATATATATTTTGAATATAACAAACTTTTTATTAGGTTTTATCTACCACCTGGCCACTGTACAAATAATTTTTTAACCAAAACAACTTTTTTTTAAATTTGTTTTAGTTAAAAATCAAAGCATTTTAAGGGATCGTCAACAAATTACGTCAGGCAATTTTTGACCCTTTTTACCCCTACCATAAACCCTTCATCGTCGCAACATCGTAACTCTCTAATAACAAGTTCCGTATGAGTCATCACAAAACCACTTACCCCTCTCCAAACCCTCCCCCCCCTCCCGGCCTAAAGAGTGCCGTAATTTATGGACGACCCTTAAGATGTCCATAAATTAAAGCACTCCTTTATTGTTTTTAAACATGTTTTAAAAACGTTTTATTTTTTATAATATGTATAAGTAAAATGAAACGAATTTGCCGGTGGCCAACATTAATTATCGCTTCATCCCGTTGGATACATCTAATTACTGAAATTTCTATATTGAATCAAGCGTTTCTTAGTATTAACATTTTAAAAATGTAAACTTGCCCCTTTTTTACTCTGCAGTTTTTTCACAATCTATCATTCTACTTTCCTTTATCGTGCTTTATCGTTTTCTAACGATTAGTCTATCGTTGATAATTAGTAATTTACGGAACAGCTAAAGCGACCGAATGTTATTTAAAACTTTATAATAAATCTTTCCGTAAAATATCTCTGTCACGTTTGGTTAAAAATATAAACAAACAAAATGGCAGCTACATCGTTAAGCGACAATATTTGTTTAATTCATTTTGATGTTATACCGAATAAATGCATTAAAAAATGCGGTACTAAAGCTATAAAAAAATATTTAGCACACAAAAAAGGTGGTGCAAGCTTCGAAATTAAAATGGAGATGCGGCAAGATTTTCTTGTAGAACCATTAACGCTAAAACAGAAGAGGAATTCAACTCAATTGCAGATATTATTGAAATGGAAAGCTTTGCCATGGGTTATTTTTACCATTCAAAATGTTACGAACGTACTTGTAATGTTTTCAAACTTGAAAGAGCAGAAAATAATAAGCAGACAGAAAAAATTGACTGGGATGAACACCAACAAACTGAGCTAAAAGAATGTAGGAAAACTAATATAGATGATGAAATGCAACAATCGACATCTATAAATGCAAGCACTGACAATGCACTGACTCAGCCAAAAAGAAAAAAATTTCGGTATAGACAATTGGGTGAGAGTAATTATTTGTGGCCAGATATATGCATAATATGTCAAAAGAAACAAAAATGGAATAATAACAAGGTAAAATTGTACATTATTAACTAATTTTATTTAATAATCTATAGCTAATGCATACTTTATACCATAGTTTTTCTCAAAAATCTGTTTTTATTTTATTTTTTTAATTTGTTTGATTTGGTTGACGTCAATGGTGCGAAAATAAGTATTATTAAAATTAAAAAAATAATTTTTTGTTTGTATTGCAAACAGTTTAACAGGAAAATGATATTTTTACAATGTAACTAATTTTTTTTTTTTAATTGCATTAGAGTAACTTTTTGATGATAACTGTTGAGAGGGTAATAACTGTTTAGAAATAATAATTTTCAATGCTGGTTTCAGGTATCTCTACAACAAACGCTTGAATCGCTCTCAAGATCAAAAATATTCGATTGTGGGAGGTTACGAGAAGCAGCCAACTATAAATTCGATGAAAATATTCTTATACATATTAACGGAAAGAACTGTGTTGCTCTTGAAGTTAGATATCATCAAACGTGTTACATAAGTTATACAAAGTGTTTAGCAAATCAACACAAAGGTCAGCCTAAAGTTCAATATTACAATAAATCTTTTCATATATTTTCAAATGAAATAATAATAGAAAAATTAATTAAAAAGAAGAAAATCATGTTTATGTAAAAGTTGTTTAGTCTGTTTGTTTCAATCGTTTATCGTGAAGAAAATATTGATACCAGTAATTATAAAGTGTCCCGTATAGAACAGCATTGCATTTTCGAAATATAATAAATACAACTCCTGATTTCTTTTCAACATGGCCTCCATTATCTTTTGAATTCTCATTTAAAAATATAGAGAACATTGTACCACCTGGTTATTTAATTTTTTTGTTTGGCTGTTAGGTATTGATGATGAACCAAAAATTGAATCCTACATATGTATAGAGGAAACCTTAAAAAAAAAAGTTTTATCTTTAATTCAAGATTGCATTTATATATGTTCAAATGGGCACAAACAAACACCTAAATCTGTGGCATTGTCACAATGGCAACAAGGCAGATAACTGGATCAAAAGAGTTGATAAAAATATTGAGTGGTTTTGGTCATTGTATATCATATTCGGCAACAATGAGGTATGAAACAACATTAGCATCTATCAATCTAAAGGAAGATGTAGTTTTACCACAAGGTAAGATTAAACAATATCTATGATAAAAAATAATTTTAATTATAAAGTGATCAAAACAAGGCGTTATCGGGTTTATACAATAAATTTCTGGTCTTCTAAATCAAATTTTTAATCAGAAACTAAATACATATCACTGTCAATTTTGGTTTGGGACAACATCGATTTCGGTGAGGAAACAAGATCTGGGAAAGAAACTACTCATATGGCTAATGGAATCATTGTTCAACCTTTAAATATTGGACCAACCCAAGAAAAAAGAGAGGTATAAGCAGTGCGCAATGTAAGGAGAAAAACTAAAGGGACAGTTTTCACTAATTTATAAATATAATTTTTCTTGTCTAATCTTTGCTATGTTAGGAAAGATATAGAAAAGAATGGATTATAGTTTTTAAAAAGGTGGCTGTATGACATCTTGCCCTTCCCCCCTCACATGGAGCGCTGCATATCAATTATACTAAATCAAAATTAGAACCTTAATGATCTTTTTTGAAACATTTATGTTGTTTGTTAAAACTGCATAGTTTTATAGCTAACAATTCTTTTTTTTAGTAGGTGTTCATTCATTTATGTTTCATTCATTTATGTTTCTTGATTGGATTTATCTATTTTCTATAAAACTTCATTCTTTTCGTAACCCACTTCATACCATTTCACTTTTTTTTATTAAATAACAGTTTCAAAACGACCTCGATCTATTCAAGAACCACTTTCTAGCATATTATGTTATCAGATTGGGAAAAAATAATCACCCAAGCTTAAAAAGCTAATCGAAAAAATAAACATTGATCTTGTCATTTTATCTATATCAATAGAGAAAGTCAAGGATCAAGATAGGGCTTATCTATTATGCAAAAGTCAAATTCAAGAAAATTCGTTTCCAAGTTGGACTGCTTTCAATATTGGTCAAAACAAAGCTGCCTCTCATGTCTCGTACATTGGATATTTACCAGTTGTTGATGCTCCTGTTACTGATATTGCAACGATATACACAATATTACGTAGAGGTGTTGATATTATAAACAAACTAAATTTGAAGTATGGAGTAATTGTCTGTGATGAGGCTGTGTATTCAAAAATTCAAATGGTTCGGTGGAAGGAACCTGAGCTTTCGAATAGATTTGTAGTAAGACTTGGCGAATTTCATACTATAATGTCATTTATGACTGCTATTGTTAAAAGATTTGATGAATTCGGTTTTAAGGTATTTAATTAGTTTTAAACATAAGGATGAAAATTTTAGAAGACAGCTATTTTTATTTAGAGATAAAAAATATTTTGACAAATTTTGATTTTTTGTGTTAAAGTTTTTGATAAAATCATAAACTTTAATTTTTTTTTAATATTTGCAAGCTATCATTTATTGGTTTATTAAAACTGTAAACTTTGGGCATTAATATATCAGTCTCAATTTAAGGATATTTTCATTAAATCTGGTCTAGTGGCAGAGGGAGCAATTAAAGGTATTCTCACAGGTAAACACTATTACAGAAGCATAATGGTGCATAAAATCATGTTTGAGGCTTTAAGTCGCCTTAGATTTGAATCATTCTTGAACTTCTTGGATGTTGACAACCGACGTGAAGTAGAAGATTTCTGCTTGTTATTAATGGAATTACATGGAATTTCTGAATTCCAATGGTATATTGAACGTGGTTTGTTTGTTGAAATTAGAGTAATTATTATTGATATTCCCGCCTCAGTTGGTATTCCCGCCTCAGATTGTATTCCCGCCTCAGTTGGTATTCCCGCCTCAGATTGTATTCCCGCCTCAGTTGGTATCATAAAATCAAGTCGAAGCATATAAATATACTCGAAGATAAATGTATCGATAAGTTATCAGTGGATATTCCTAAAAACAACGCATTAATTTTGGACGGTATGGCTGTATTGCAAATATTTAAACCTATACCCAAAAATTTTGAGAAACTCAGTTGACTGATATTCACTATGGTAATGAATTTTGGCATAAGTCAAATAGAGTTGACTTTGTTACGGACAGGTATCGAAATATTAGTATCAAACACGCCGAGTGACAAAGACGAGCTGAATCTGGTGTCCAGAATGTTACTATATTTGGGCCTGATCAAAAAGTACCGAAACAATGGAAGAAGTTTATGAGTGTTGACAGCAATAAAGAGGAACTGCTTAAGTTTCTTTTGGAAGAATGGAAAGATTATGCAATAAATGAAATAGAGATATTTATTACACATGGTGATAGCACATACTGCTTCAGAAATTCGATTTGTACGGAATTGTCCGAACTTCGTAGCGACCAAGAAGAAGCTGATACTCGGTTTTTGTTACATTGTAATCACGCTTCGTTTTCATATGCTCATGTTATACTTGCAAGCCCCAATACAGATGTGTTCGTAAGTGCATTTTACTATAGTTCGTAAGTGCATTTTACCATGTCTGCAACTCTTCATTTTAAAACAGGATGTGGAAACAAACAACGTATCCTTAATGTAAATAAAATCGCAAAAGAGATTGGTTACGATTGGTGTTATGCAATGATTGGGTTCCATTCCTTTACAGGTAAATTCAAATTAAATTTCATAAGTGAAATCATTATCTTTCTTGCAAAGAATTTATTTCATGCACTATTTTGCTACTTTATCAAAAATAATGTATTAAATTGTGCTGTTTATCTAAACTAATTTTGTATCTGAAAACGTAAATGTTTGAAGTGTTTCTACTTATTACTTAGGTTGTGATGCAGTGTGTGCTTTTCAAGGAAAAGGTAAATTATCTGCCCTAAAGACGGCAGGAACGAAAAAAGAATATTGTACAGCATTCCGAGGTATCGGAATGTCACTAGATGTATCAGATGACGTTGTTAATGGCATACACAAAATTTGTTTGTCACCTTTATGGTGCAAGCAAAGAAGATGTGGTCAATAAAGCACAATATTACTTGTTCAAAATGGGCAAATCTACAGAAGAAATGCTCCTCCAAATTATGATTCGCTTTTTTTACATATTAAACGTAATAATTATGATGCTTACATCCAAAAAAATGCATTGAAAGGTATATTAAATGTTCCTTCGCCCGATGGCTATGGTTGGTCTTTAAATGGAGACCAGGTAAACTTGGTTTGGACAACAATTCCACCTGCACCCGATGCACTTCTTGAATTTGTTCACTGCTCTTGTGGTTGCGTCACAAATCGATGTTCTTGTAAACAAAACGGAATCACATGCACTGATCTATGCGCATGCGGTGAAGCGTGAGAAAACACCTCGTTTGACGAAAGACTATGATGATGATGATGATATGGTGATGATGATGATGATGATGATGATGATGATGATGATGATGATGATATGGTAATGATGATGATGATGATGATGATGATGATGATGATGATGATGATGATGATGATGATGATGATGATGATGATGATGATGATGATGATGATGATGATGATGATGATGATGATGATGATGATGATGATGATGAAATAGAGTCAGAAAGCGATCTTGATGAATAAAAAAATAGTTGACATTTCTAGTATTTTTTCTTTTTTTAAACTTTAGGTGCTCTACTTTTTGTTACACAATATATGAGTACGAGGTAGTTCAATTGCATCGACGAAAACAAAACTTATTATTGTGAGACATGGCCGGCGAGAATAGATATCAAGTAAATGGGGTGGGGAGCCGTAAGTCTAAAAAGGTTACTATTCCAAATTTGCAAGCTGATCCGACAAAAAAGTTTAAACTTGCAAACTAAATGAGCTAAAAGGTCCACATTTGCCAACTGAATGAACAAAAATTTATTAGTTGTTACCCCTTCCCCCCCCTCCCCCAACCACAACTAACGTCGGGTCTATCCTTGAGAACAATGCATTTTAAGGTCAATGTTATTAGAAAAAATGTATTCAGTGTTTAATTTACTACAAGTAAAATATCACTTTCACAAAATTTGACCATAATTTTTTTTTCCATTGCCCTTTTGGGGTAAAAGACCCAAGCCCTAATTTCTCAAAAACTGCAGGGCAAAAATGGGGCAAGTTCCTGTTTTACGTATCTTGGTACCATGCTCTAACAATATCGAAACAAAAAACTTAGTTATTACAAGTGTCCAACGAAAACTCATTTTTAGTCACATTTTGGCTATATGGCCACCGGCCTAACCCTTAGTGTAGGTTTTTAATAAGTTTTTATTAAAAAGCGCTCACGTTCAAACTTGACATTTTAAAACAGATGATCTATTTCTGATAACTAAAATGCATTAATTTTAATATAAAGTTAAAGTTTATATATATCTGCAAAAAAGAAATCTGATAATTTAAAGCTTTTAGTATATCGATTTCCTAAAAATGAAGAATAAAAACAAATGTGGATTAAAGTAATTCCAAATGCAAACTTAAAAGTAACTAATAACACAGTAGTTTGTGAGTTGCATTGACCGATAAATTTTGAAAAACAAATAGTCAGAGGAAAATATCGTCCTAAATTTCCACCATCTATTTTGCCTGGCATACCGTCTTGTCAAACTTCTACTCATCTTCCTCCATTACGTGCAACAACTCGTGCTTCTTCGTGTTTTCGAAATTTCGCTCACGATAAACAATCCAATTTTTTAGAAAAAGGTAGAGTACTTTTTGGTAAAATGAAAAAAATTCTTTTAAATAATGAAAGAGATTTAGGTGTTCCATTAGAATACTTTATGATTAATAACACTATTCATTTACAATCACAAGTTTATTAAAATGGAGTTCCATATTTTTTAATCAAGATTAGTGAGGATTTGCATTTTTAAACTTATCATTATGGTGGCGAAAATAAAGTTCCTGCAATTTCTAAAAACAGAATTTTAAAAATCAACACATGGTCTATATTAGAAAAAGTTTTGCGTTATTTGAAAAATTTAATTTTCGGTATTTTGCTACATCCAGAACTTTGCATAATCAATTGCGAACAGATTACCAATTGCCTTCTGTAAGAACTTTGACAAGAATAACTTTAAAAGTTTCTAAATTAAATGAGTAACATTTTTTGACTAATATTTTTGTATCTGTGGAAGAAATCAGAATCTTTGTTATTTATTGCATGATGATGTTTATGTTAAAAAAATGTTGTTATACCATGGTGGTACATTAATCAGAAAAGCAATCAACGATTCAACTTCTCTTGCAAAAACTATATTGGGTTTAAAGATAAATTGCTTATTTGGTGGACCATCATTTATTTCCAAAATGATACCTATAAGTAAATTAAGCTCTCAATTTCTCTTTGAACAAATTAATATTACTATCCAATCAATAAAAGAGTCTTCGGGTCAAGTTAAAGCTATAATTTGCAATGGAAACAGAGTTAATCAGGCATTTTTTTAAATCTTTAAAAGATCAGCTCCAGATAAACCTTGGTTGACTAATAATAGTATTTTCTTAACCTTTGATTATGTCCATTTGCTTAAAAACATTAGAAATAATTGGGTTACGAAATAACTGCTCAACTTATTTTTTACGATAAAAGAGTATTTAAAGTAGCACAATGGGATCATCTTTAAAAACTTTATGAACTTGAATCTAAAAATTTAGTTCAACTATCCAACTGAAACTTCAATATTTCCAAAGCCAATTGAGAGGTAATCAATTTCTACTTGTTTAAGTGTATTTTGTGACAAAACTTACCATGCTTTAATTAATCATCCAGGACTGCAGCATATAAAAGAAAAAAAAGGTATATCACATTTTATTAACATTGTTGTGTCATGGTGGAAAGTTCTCAATGTTAAGGGAACAGGTGCTCATATTAGATTCAATAATGAACTTCAAGCAGTAATTAGAGATCCTAATGATTATAGATTAGAAAATATATTGAATTTTGGAAATATGGCTTTAAAGATGGCTGGAAAGCAAGGTAAAAGGGAGAAACAACTTACTTGTAACACTGCACAGTCAATTTACCACACATGTAATGGTATTGTTGAACTATGTCATCATCATTATTGGATAGCTTACATAAATATGCCATTTTTAGTTAGTTTTTTATTGATCCATTGGAAAAAGAATTTAGCAAATTGCGCCAAGGTTTAGGAGGTACATATTTCATAACAGTACAACAAGTAACTAAAAAGTTGAATATTTCAAGAGCTAAGCTTTTGCTGTTACTTGATAACCCAGCTGTTGAGATAAGTCTTGATACAACCCATTCTTATCCAAATTGTGGTTTCTATTGGATAAGCCCTCTGCTGAGATATTTGATAATCTACCAGATCTCGAATCTTTTATTTCTCTCGATACAAATATGGCTCTTATATATATCAGGGTATTTAACTCGTAAAGATAAAGAACTATCAGAAAATAAATTGCTAGATAAAACCACTTTTTACCAACAAAAGTATAGACAATATATCTATTGACCGTGGTGGGCTTAATATTCCCACAGATAATACCTGTCAATGAGTAATATTTTCTTTTATAGTTTTCAATGCAATTAAGGATAGAGTATGCAGAGTATCATTAAGCAATATTCTAATGATGATTTCAGAGTTTTACAATTTTGAGATGCAGCGATACCATGGAAATATTCTTTCAAATATTTTTTGACTCTGACTCCACATTCAAATAAAGAACCAGCTCAAAAAATATTGAAATTGTCGTGAATTTTTTGACAAATTTAAAAACAAAAAAATAAATATATTTTATTTAATTAAAGTTTACTGACTTTTTAAAGTTTTTATTTAAAGTTTTTTTGTTGATTATATATACAAGTATAAATATATATATATATATATGTATATATATATATATATATATATATATATATATATATATATATATATATATATATATATATATATATATATATATATATATATATATATAAAGTTTGCTGACTTTTTTTTAAGTTTTTTGTCGATTATATATATATATATATATATATATATATATATATATATATATATATATATATATATATATCGGTTTGTAATTTTATTTTAACTCTATAAGCTTTTTCTCTCAAAAAGATTTACTTTTTAATTAAAAAATGAAATTAAAACAAAACAAATAAATTATATATATATATATATATATATATATATATATATATATATATATATATATATATATATATAAATATATATATATATATATATATATATATATATATATATTTATATATATATTTATATATATACATATATTTTGTTTTGTTTTAATTTCATTTCTTAATTATAAAGTAAATCTTTTTGAGAGAAAAAAGTTTATAGAGTTAAAATAAAATTAATAAACCGATTTTTTTAGTTTTTGCTGTTTATAAAATAGGCCCCCAGTTAGATATGCCGTTTGTGTGTTGGCAAGGCCTGCAGTATAGATCGCCGTGTATCAATCTCAATCCTTCGTTGGGGGTGACTTTGATAGTTTATTATTTATTAAAAGCTTATTAATCAAGCCATCTTCACAAGTGCCATTAATACTTTTTTTTGGAGTTTTACTAAATTCAACACAATTTACAATTATATTTTTAAGATTTTACTGGTAAAATTGTAAATTTAGACAACAAGATTGGTTATCAAATATATCCACAAAATGGACAAAAAAAACAAGTAACAATTTGGTGTTAATATGCTAAACATAACAATATAATATATCAATAGCATCATTAGAGTAATTGTAATTAGCAGTTATAAAATAATACTAACAAAAAAAAAAGTATTAATGGTACATATATATTAAGTACTAATTGTATATAAATATTAAGTACTAATGTACTTTACTTGTTTAACTCCATTTAAAATAAAAAAAAGATACCTAACAAAAAAACTAAAAAAATCACAATTTCTGAAGATTTTACAACAACTGGTGTTAAAACCAGACTACGAATTAGTTGTTCTGTTTAGTACCTCTTAACTCCTGCAAGGTACTAATTAGTAAAATAAATGTTTGAAAGATAAAGTGTTAATTTTCTTAAATGAAATGTTCAATCATTTAATGAATATTTCTGACATTTTCTGATAGCGTATCTGATTCATTTAACAGATTTTATCAATATTTTTTACATTTACAAACTCTAGTTGATAACTACTATTTGTCGTCAGTGGTTGAAGATGTTGCAATATACTTGAAAAATGTACAGCAAAAACGATGTCTTCTGCAACAGGATAATTAAACAGATTTTTGGATCCTTCTACTTTCCTTAGGAACCTCATATAAAGAATTTTGGATGTTGGTGAAACTTCAACAATCTGTTTAATGTAAGTTTCACACTTAAAATTTCACACTTTTTTTAGTTTTTCCTTGGTAGACTACAACATACCAACTCAACTAGTTAGAAAATTGTTGACACTTGGTTCATCTTGATTAGACTCATTTAAATCAACATCTTTCTTGTCATTACTTTCATTGGGATAACCACTACTATCGGCTTCAATGTCTTCTAATTCAGACAAAGATTCAACATCCTTTAAAGCTATTTTTGATTTTTTGCCTTTAATTTATTGGTTTTTGGATTTTTTCTGTTTTGATGTTTGTCTATAATCAATGTCATCTATTGTGATCAATTTTCCTGGTGGTGTCTTTTTCTATTGATTTTTCCTGCTGCATCATTGCCACAGTACTTCGTGAGAATATCTATTACACCCTCATTTAATATTTCTTTTATGGTCTCAACGTCATAGTCTTTGTTGACATCTGGAAGCTTTTTTAATACTTTTTCTCGATTATTGAATTGAGAAAAAATATTAAAAAAGCTTCCAGATGTCAATAAAGACTATGGCGGTGAGACCATAAAAGATATATGCCTGAAACTTTGAATCCCGCTTTTAAGTTGTCTGCTTTTAGAATATTTTGCAACTTTGTCAAGAGCGCTGGGAATTGGTTTTTTGGAATTGAACCCTTGATTCGTGATTCTTTTCTCCATGTTTGTAAAATCTTCTTCCACTCAACTTTCAAAGATCTGAAAACAGCAATATCAAGTGATTGTAGCAGATGTGTGGCATTTGGGATCAAATATGTAAACCGGATATTATTTTTAAAGCATGCTTTGATGATATCAGATGAGAAATGTGAAGTTAAATTATCCCCAATGACAACTTTAGTTCCTGTAAGAGATGCTGTTACAGGAATAAAAATTTCCCTGAACCAAAGTTCAAATGTTCTAGAGTCGTTCCAACCCAATTTTGAGCTGTTGAATATAGTTCCAGGTGGGCAACCATTTGTCCACTCTATGTAGCAGTTTGCAGCTTTATAAACAACCATGGGAGAAAGAAACTGACCAGTTGCACTCCCACAGTACATAATAATAATAGCTCCTTTAGAATGTTGCATTTTTCTTTCTACGCATTTAAGGCCACGTTTACAAACTACTGTTTTAGAGCCTGGATTATCGCTCAAACTTGTCTCATTATAGTTTAATATATTGGTATTAGGAATGTCTTAAAGTGTAATGGATAACTCATTAAAATATGAACATACTGAATTTCGATCAATTTCAGCTCTTGCTGGTTTTACATTGTCAGCAATGTGAGCAGTCAGATTATTGCAAACAATGAAGAATTTTATCCACTCAGGGCCAGCCAAGTTATTTTTAAATTTTAAATCAGTAACAGCCATTCTGTCTAGATAGTCTTTTTTAGAAGACGTATATCCAACATATCTAAAAGTAACTTCCAATCTGTCAGGATGCTAACAATTTATAGAATCTTTTTTTCGGTATGGGGCTGTAATTGGTCTGCCCTTCAAAGTTTTTCAAATGTCTTAGTTTACTCTTGTTGTGCAGAGTACCATATGGTATACCATATAACTTGGATGCCTTAAAAATCGATGATCTGTTAGTTGAGATAGGCATTTTGCATGGCTTCTGTTAGATACAATGCATATAATCGATTACCTGGTTTACGTTTATAAGCTCTTATGAACTCTCTGCAGTTCTTCTTGTGATATTTTTTGTCTTAATGTCTTTTTTAACTAGAAATAATTGTTTGAAACATTAAATAATCACAATAAGATTGAAATATTAAATATTGATAATTATTTGAAAAAGTGAAAAACAAAATTATTTTGAATTTTTTGCAAATGTAATTGGGAGTAACCAAAAACGAGTGGTATATTACAGTGGTATTATAACTGGAATATACCACTTGAATATCTAAGTATAGATTTTTAGAAAAAAATTTATTCCAAAAAATTAAAACCATATGTTTTTTGCCATTTTTTTGGTACATGTAAAAATCATTATTGTATTGTTAATCCCAACACATTTGCACAAGTTAGAATCACTTCACAATAATCAAAATTTCAAAAATATACGCAGAATATAATAATGTAGTAGAAAAAAAAAAAAGGTTTCTAATTTTGCAATTACATCTCCAATTCAATACTTTTGTAACTAACAGGCAAAATTATTAAAGTCACCTAGCGTATCAAAGTCTTACGGTACTTACTAATTAACAGTAATTTATTATTTACTGAAGCTCATGAGGTACCTAGAAGTAAAAAACAGGGTAAAAAATGTTTACACTGTTATTAAAACTCGAATGAAAAAAAAACTTAAAGGTTTTTATTTTAATGTTTACGTTTTCAGAACAATCCACGGTTTCTGCTATTTTGAATAGGGTGATAACCACTGATCTATATTATAACTGGATAACGCATCTCCTTAGAAAATAGCGTAATTTTTCGTGTCACACGATAGAGCCGAAAATATTTATCCTCGAAAATATCACCGAAATATTTCACAACCAAAAAATTTAGAACCGAAAAGTATACTTTCATTGCAGGACCGAATTACAAAATCCTTTCTTGCGCCGAAAGTTTTAAAACCGAATTTTACAGCCGAAAAAATTTGGATCGAATTACAAAATCCTTTTTTTTTTTTTTTTAATTTAATTTAAAAACTTTATTTCACGTTTTTTGATCGAAAATTCGATTGAAATTTTTTCGGTTCTAAAATTATTTACGACATTTCGATTGATAATTCGATCGAAATTTTTTCGGCTCTAAAAACAATTCAAAAACTTTCGATCGAAAATTCGATTGAAATTATTTCGGTTCTAATTTTTTTCGTGAAAATTTTCGGATGTGTAATAAATTTCTCATATTCGGTTCTAAATTGAAATTTACGATTCGGTTGAATCATAGGACGGCTAATTTTTGAAGCCAAAATATTTTCGCCAGCGCCATATTGGGAGGACCCACGGAGAAATATTATTTAGTTAAAATATTGTTAGGCGAACAAGCTATTTCTTCATTTTGATGGTTTAACTTTATGTTTTTTTTATATCTAGCATAGATAGAATGTATGGAAAATTGTTATTATTTTTTTTCAAATAATGATAACTATTTTTCAGTAAAATAATTACAATATTCATTCTATAAATGTCTGGAGAAAATTCCAAAAGGCGAGGGACACAGTGTGTTGCATTTGGTTGCAATAAAAGAAAACATAGTGACAGTAAAAGAAGTGATAGTAATGGAATTTCTGATGATGAATCATCTTTAAAACGAAAGTTTCCAAGAACATTTCAAAGGTGACTTTCTTAATTATTTTTAAAAATAAAAACATTTTAAAGTTTATTGACCTCTGTTAGTTTGCTTGCAATGTGAACAAATGGATTTAAATAAAATCAGTTGTGCAAAAAGTACAACAAGCTTAGTAAAATATCAAACGTTATTTTTCCTACTAATTTTATTCCTTCAAACACTGAAAAAGGAAAAAAATGGACCATCAAAATACACCATCAAGAATGGAGTCCAAGTAGTAGCAGTTTGGTATGTTCTGAACATTTTTCAGAAAAAGATATCGACAGAACTGAACAAACTGTTAGGTTGAGGGAAAATTCTTTTCTTTAAAGATTTAAAAAATTCCCTGACCACTTAAAAAAGGTATATAATCAATTATGTTTTTATATATTCTACAGGTTTGTTCGATATGTACCTTTTAGTTCTTAGTTACCCTATGCAGTGTGATAGAGGGTTTATAACACAACTGTATGGTAAGCAGCTAAAACATATAATAACCATTTCGCTATTGTATGCTTTAGTTTTATAAATGCTGCATGAACTATTAGCTAAGCTCTGTGAGTAAACACAACTTAGAGGTTCCTTCTAGTTTGATATCAAATTTGAAAATTTTATAACTATATATATATATATATATATATATATATATATATATATATATATATATATATATATATATATATATATATATATATATATATATATATAGTTTTTTTTTCTTTCAATATTAGAAAATGAAAGAGAGAAAAGTTCCTGTTAATAGATAAACGGTAAATCTGCAGTTAAGCGGCGTAAAATAGTTTTGTGTTTGTAAAAGTTGTAGTTATTGATGATTAAATAATACCAATTTACTTAATGTTTTTCTAATATTTTTCCGTGACATTTTCTAAGTGGCTTGTTTTCCCAGATCATTAAGTCTGACTTAGCAATAACATTGAGAAATTATTTTGATTAATTTAAAAACATGGTTTTCATTAATACCAGTATCAAAAATATATTCATGCAAGTCTCTAAATATAACAAATCCTAAACTTTCTAAAACTCAAATAGATATAACTTCTGGGATATTTATGGACTGTTGCAGTTTTCCAGGAATTGTTGCTAGCATTCTTGTAATTTATTTTTCAGTTTCTTCACAAACAGTAATAACATCTTTTGTTGGTTTCATAAGATCACCTTTGTACTTTACTTTAAGAAAATTGGATTCTGGAGAATGTTTTTTAGAACAATGCATCACAACATAACATACAAAATATTTTCTTTTTTGCTATTTTAACAACGATAAGTCGTATTTTTTGATTATGTTTAATGATGTAATATCCAAACTGCTGTTATTTATCGTAACTGAATCATCAAAGACATTTAAAATATTTTCTGCTTGTAATTTTTCACAATTTCATGATCCTCCTTTAAGGTGGAAGACCACTATTAAAAATCGAAAAAACATTTTTTTCAATTTTAAAGTTTTTTTAAGTAATATAATTATCGTAGATTACGAATTTCATATTAGTTTTATATAAAAATAAAGCTAACCCTATTAAAAATCAGTTTATAATAATGCGGTTTAGGCATTTTCATAAATTTGTCCGTAGCAACAGATTGTTTATTCTGTTACTATGTAGCTAAAAAGGAAGTTATCCCACAAAATACCATAAAAATTAATACAAAAAAACTTCATTTGTGGTGACTGCTACTCTAAAACTACTTTTTGTTTATTGTTAAATGCTTTTGGTGCAGTGTGTTACATGGTTTTCAACGGATTTCTTCAGTAAATGTCTAATTACTTTACAACGACCACAACTTTCTTAGGCTAATTTTCTGTCTTCTATACTTTGGTTAAATAATAACTAAAATAATGGGAAATAAAGATAAAAGAAATAAAATAAGGTATAGCAAGAAACGTAGACTCTTCAGTGGAAACCAACATAAATCATCAAACGTTGTAGCTGAAGAAAATCTATCTAATTTGGAAGAATTACAATTCAAATGTAGCTCTGCAAAAAAATGAAGATATTGTCATCCTGTTGCAGTAGTAAATCTTCCGTCGATATTGTAAATAATCATTTTGTAAATAAAAATAATTTTTCTGCTAATGATGATTAGTCCAATGACTGCTATATTTTTATGAACACTAACATTTTAGAAGAAATAGTTACTGCCATAGGCTGCTGTCCAAAATGTTCTGCAAATGTTAATTTTAACCATGATGCTAAACTTAAAAAAGGTTTATCACACTGTATATTTTTTTCATGTGCATCTTGCGAATGGGAGCAAAAGTTTTATTCTAGTAAAACTATAAAACGAGTCTTTAAATGCTTTAGTTTGGAAACGTTGTCCAAAAGATGTTTTTGTTGGAATTGATGTATTATATTTAGGTTGCTGTTCTGCAATCATTAATTTTAATGATCGACTTAATGGCGTCAATAGAGTTTTTGAAAAACTTTATTTAAAACCAGGGCATTATTCTTCAAGTTTTTTGGCATCGTCTGATTTGAAAAGAGTTAGAAATATGGAAAAAATATGTAATGAAAAGGGAAAAAGCAGGCGAAAGCAGTTACGAAGTATTCGTAAGGGACAAAGATGAGGAAGAAGAGAGTTTATGTTATGGTGCAGGAGAATTTTAGTCTTTTTATTTATTTACTATAAACTTTTTATTTATTTACTATAAACAAATATTTAATTAAGTTTATAATTTTTATAATCGCAAATCAAAAGAAAAACTTTTCTTTTCTAACTGAAATACTACTTTAATAATAGTATTGTTTATTAATATTATCACTTTTTTTAAACATATTTTATTTTAATTTTGCGTTAGTTTTACTCCACAATACGTTTATAATAAGATAATAATTTTCAATAGGCTTTTTTTTGTGTTTTTATATTTTTATTTGAAGTGTTTAATGTTTTTTTTTGTTTAAATGTGTTTTTCTCAGTTCTTTAAAATTCATGACTTTGCTGTAATTATCTCTAGATTCTCTAAACCGATTTCCATAAAATTTCCAGGAGTTGTTCCTTTAGTTATTATGAATGTCCCCTACCACTTTTATTGCATTATGATAACTCGATAAAAAGATATTAAAGTCCAAATATGGTCAAAAATGCCCCTTTTTTGTTTTCGAAGTGTTTTTTTCATTTAAAAAAAAAACTGTTTAATGTTTTTCTTTTGTTTTGGTACAGGATTTTTTTCATTATATTAAAAGCAAGTCTGAAAAATTTCAAGTTGATACCATACATAGTTTTTGAGATATTCACCGCAACGAAATAACCCTATATTGGGGTTTTCGGGACCAAATTTCTCAAGCCATTTATTAATCAAAAAAAAAAAAAAATGGTCATTAAAATGTAAATTTTAATCAACTTATATAAAAATAATTTCTAAAATGTAATTTTTAAAAGATTTTTTTTTATTAGTGGTCTACCACCTTAATATGGCTCTAAAGTAAAACTCGTTTATATGCTGCAGTGAATTGTTGCGCTGTTGGGTTATTGTTAAATCATCCTGATCCTCGCATTGAACCAAAAAACAACTCCAGATGGTCTTGACTTAACTTATATGTTAGAAGATATTTCAAAGGTGCTTCAGGAATATCAATAAGGTAATAAAATATCTAAATATATATATATATATATATATATATATATATATATATATATATATATATATATATATGTATATACATGTATATATATATACTTTTATAATACATACAATATATATAACTTTACAATTTTTAGATATAAATATAACTTTACAAAATATTTTAACTTTAATACTTTTTATAGCTATCAAAAATTTATCCCATATATGCTTATAACTCATTTTTAGTGCGGATTTATGACCTTTAGCAAAGGGATTTCTTGAAGATTAAACGTCAAACAATCTATCAAATATTCTAATAAATTTAACTGTTGCATCACTTCCTTGAAACTGCACTAATTTAAGGTCTTTGCAACAGAACTCTATTGCATTAGCTACACTTGAACTAATTGCCTGAGCAGCAAGATTTACTTTCAATTTTTGTTGACTCCAATTAATATGCGCTAGTCTTAATTCATTTCCTAGGCAAAATCCTTCATCTTCTTGCAGTTTTTGAAGATAAACTATATATTTCCATAATATTGCATTGTTTTCGCTATCAAACAAAACATCACTATCTGCGAAGTAATTCCGAATTAGCTTAAGCATGTGACAAATATTAAGGAGAGTATAAACTTTTTTATCAGAGTTGAGAGGATGATTGAAAGAAGTGTTCATTTTTAAAGCATCAATTGAAACACTAAGGTTTGATAACATGAAAATGTGACATGAGGGTCCATCACATGTTAGTGATATGACTTCAACACCAACATCTGACAATCGTTTAAATCATAAATTTACAATGTTTGCTCCTTCGGCACCATTTAATCCATCTATAAAAAAATATCCACATGGAACTTTCTATGAACTATTTATACTGATAGCCATGAGAACTAGGGCATCTTTTGCAACTGGTGATAGTGATCTTTTGCAACTAGTCATCTTGTATGCCGTTCCCAAGATCAACATACCCCTTAAATGCTTTTCCATCCCATGATATGTGTTTTTTGATAGCCATTTCATCTAACATAAGTGAGCAAATGACTTTAGATCCTAACTTTTTAACTTCTATAACCTTGTATTTAAGTGCTGCAAACACTGGCTTTGTAAAACCTGGCTCTGATGAAACTTTTTCATACCATTTCCTAATTCGTGCTTGATGTGGTAAATTAAAATTAAATATTTTTTGCACATAATCATTAGCTTTACTTGAATAAAACTGCAGGGTAAGTGCAAAGGATTTGATTTCTTCTGAATATTAAAATCCTTTACCATGATTTTTATGCATAATCATTCTTCTGGTTAGAGCTTGAGGAACTTCTGAAGACGTTTTTAATAGCATTTCTTCACAATTTGATGATATTTTTTGTTTTTGACTTAATATTTTTACAGCTGATTTAAGAGATGTTATCTTTTTTTTCATTCTTCGAGATTTTTGCTGTTCTGCTTTTACCTTTTATTAACAACAATAAATATAATGCTGTTTAACTTATATATTTTAGTAACAAATTTGGAAAGATTATTTACTTACTTTTAGGAGTATTATATTTTCAACTTGTACTTGTAATCATAATTTTTGAATATCAACATAAGAATCTAGATAAATTATCTAAAGAATACGATCATTTGTTAGACATTTTACAACAGATTTTTACTATTTTGTTGGTATTGCCTTTTTTTCCTTCTAATTTCTAGGTACTTTCGATCCTTTTCTTTTCTTCTTCTTTCTTTTGGTTTCTTTTCTAAGAGTTTCAAGGCATCATAACAAATCGTTCTCACAATATGGCCGCCAAAATATTTTTTCGGCTTCAATTTCGATATAAGAGATGCGCTATCCTATTATAATATAGATCAGTGGTGATAACATTGTAATCACGTGACAACCTTGATCTAATCCATAGGCTATATACTTATAATTATCTAACAGAGAACGACATGTTGTATTGCAACCAATTTGGTTTTAAAAAAAAAGTTCCACTGAACATGCAATAGTTGAACTTTCTAATCAAATATCTAACGCCTTTGATAATGACTGATTTTCATTAGCCAAAAAACCATAATATACTAATAAAAAAACTTGAAAACTACGGAATGAAAAAAAAAACTTACTTTGGTTCAAAAAGGACAAATCGAAAGCAATTTTTATTTTATGATCAAAATAACTCATTTCCATATTCCATAACTTGCGGGGTTCCTCGGGGATCTAGTTTAGGAACACTCTTATTTCTATTGTACATAAATGACTTATTCGTAGCAACAAATCTTTTAGACCTAATTTTGTTTGCTGATGATTCCATTTTTTTTTGTTCTCACAGAGTTGTTAAAACACTTTTCAACATAGTTAATGAACAGTTATGTAAAGTTAATGAATGCTTCGTAAGTAATAAATTTTCACTAAATGGATAAAACAAAGTATATACTTTTCCATAAAGGAAATAAATCAGAAAACATTCCTCTAAAATTACTAAATCTTATAATTAATAATACTTCAATTAAAAGGGAAACATGCGTAAACTTTTTAGGAGTAAAACTGGATGAGAATTTACTGTGGTATTCACATATAAATAGTATTGAAATAACGCTCTCGAAAAATATCGCAATGATGTTTAAGGCTAAACCTTTTCTAAATGTAACATTCCTGAAAAAATTGTATTTTGCTTATATTCACAGTTATTTGTCTTACTGTAACATTTTGTGGGCTAGTACTGGCTATACAAAACTTAAGAAAATCTATAGTAAACAAAAACATGCGTGCAGAATAGTGTTTAGAGCCTTTAGAAATACTCCTTGCGAACCACTTTTACGTGCGCTCGGTGCTTTAAATGTGTGTAAACTCTATTTACACCAAGTTTTATTGTTTCTGTTTAAAAAAAAATGAGATTGTCCCCAAAAAATTTTTCAAACTTATTTTAATAAAACTAATCATAAATATTCAACAAAGTTTTCAGGTAACAACTTTATTGTTCTTAAATACAATTTAAGATTAACCTCCTATTCAATTAAATACTGCGGACCTTATCTGTGGAAAAATTCCCAGAGATTGTCAACAAAAACAAGACTACATTAGAGTAATTTAGTTCTAAGTAAGTTAATTTTTTCTAAGTAAGCTCATTTCATTTTTTATTTTTTTATTTCTATTTATTTAAATTTTCATGCTATATTTTTCTATACAATGTTATATCGAAAGATATTGTTGGCTTAGCATAGGAACAGCCACAAATAGTCATTAAGACTAATCCAAAGTAGCGTCCGTTATTGACCAACATTTTTGCGTACAGAAGTACTACTCAAGCGCAGAGTTGTAAAACTCATCTAAAGGTAGCAGGAAAAAATCCCCCGGAAAAAATCCCACTGGATTTTTTTTACAGTGCACAAAATAACGATATATCAATATAATAGTTGTTTATATTACAAATATTTTATACATACGTATTATAATACAAACAGAACCTTAATCCTTCATTTACCATAAATCGACTGACAAATAGGTAGAACATACAAGAAGTGTAAATCCCCCGTAAAAAAATCCCCCTGAGAAAAAATCCCCCAGGATTTTTTTTTGCAGCGCACAAAATAAACGGGACTCGGTTATAACGCAATGTGCTTCGGTTTTGTGCCTTCTTCTTGCTCCGGCCGTTAATTTTGATATATGTATATACAATGTAAACATTCTTTAACGGCGAAATAAATTACACACACACACACACAAATTATTTTAGTGGCTTTTTCTTCAGTATGTTAAACAGATACTACAAAATTTAATATTTTTTAATAACAACACTAAAACAATATGCATCAAAGTGTTCATGGTACTATATGTTCACAAAATATTTGTTCATTGTAATGCCATAATTACAAGACAATATATGCCTAGTAACCTAAGACAATATATACCTAGCAACCTAAGGCAATACCTAGTAACCTAAATAACTAATAAATTTTTTTTGCAGTGATTCATCATAACACTATTTGCAAATTAACGTCTATTCTCGTCAAAAGTCCTATAAGAGAGTATGATTTAGGGGACAAATAATATTTTAGATTAAATACCCATTAAATTGATTCAAATGAGTTTAAATGTTTTTAATAATCAATATTTTGTTATTTTGTCTTTTCCTAGTTCTTGTTGGACCTAAATCTCTGTAAAAGTCAAGGTTAACATTTACGGCAATTCCCAAAAAATCCTTGAGAGATATTTAGGTGTTCCTAGAAATCCTAACGGTCTTATCACAGAGCACCTCGATATATAAATATATCGGGTAGATTAATTTGTGCAACGTAGTTTCCGGTCCAACTTTATTCCTAAATATTTCTTTTATTGTCCGCAATTAATTATTTACTTTGTTATTACCGCAGCTTGAAGTTTTTTAAAAGGGCTAGAAAAAGTAAAACAATCAATATTTATATTTTCCGGTGCAACCTGCTTGCTTCAACAATATCGTGCGGCAATATGCTTCGTCTAATTCAACAAACTTTTCACTATATCATTTTCCTTATCATTTGCTTCAAATATTATGTTCCTTTGAAATTTTGTTTTCAATTTTCTGCATCTTTAAATTAAAATTGAATTCATCCTTTAAAAGATCTGAAATTAAAGATGACCGTCTGGTAACACAAGTTACACTTTGAACGATCTGACATTCAAAATGACCGTCTGGAGAGATAAGACTTGATATTTAGGATGATCGTCTTGCGAGCAACTAACCCTTTGAAAGAACTGGTATATCGGATGAACTTCTGGCGAGACAACCCACCCTTTAAAATACCTGATATTTAAGATGACTGTCTGACGAGACAACTCACCCTTTAAAAGATATTAGGGTTTAAACGACGTATATGAGTAAAAAACTTATTTATCTTGAAAAAAGTATTTTCAAAATATTTACAAAAAGAATCTAAGAAAAAAAAGATTCTTAGACAAAAATAAAAGAAAAGAAATTCCAGAAGTTATTAGTTATAAACCATTATTACAAAGTTAATATTTATTCAAATAATTTAAATATAATGTGAAGATATAAAACTAAAGATTTACAAATTTATATATTTTTTAAAATATTTTAGGCGATGATAGTAAATTAAAACATACTTGAAATCAAATTCAAAAGTGCATTCCCTCACAAAAGTAAGAATAAAAACAAACAATACCCCTAACTTATTATAGGTTTAAAAAAATACATAAGTCTTGTTTTATTGACAGACTAAAAATATTTTTATGCATTGTTGACAAATCTACGTAATTTACAAACTTAGTCCTCTGACTATTGAATCAACAGGATGTTCTACCTCATATCGTAAATTAATTGTCTTAGTTTCGTTTGAAGCAATTTCAAGTATCCATTCAAGTTTGTAGTCAGATGTATGCAACGTCACATTATCGTGAGTGATCAGTGGTGGTTCACTGGTCGAAGTAGATTTTGGTATTTTAATATCAGGTTCTTTTAGCGTAACCTAAAAAAAGCATTATTTATATAAAATAAAAAGCATTCATAATAAAAAAAAATTTCTGCAAAAAGAATATCCTTATAACAAAAAAAAAAAAAAATCAATCATAAAAACCATAGTTAGCAAACATTTTGACTCAACAAACCTTAATTTTTTCATTAGTACTTTTTGGGCACTGATCAGTGACTTTTATCTTAATAGCATCTCGCTTTGTATTTTTAATTTCTATCTGCTGATGGAAATCATACACTTGAGTTTTAGAAAGAATTCCACTTGTTTGCTGAAACTTGCGCAATGGCTTATAAGTAACTTTTACAGCAGGATCCACTCCCAAAGCAATTTCAAAATCTTCCATCGGACTTACAGCAGGTAAAGACGTCTATAATAAAAACTTTAAAAAATAGTAAAAACTAAACAATAAAATAATTAAAATTTATCAAAATATTTTATAAATCAATAATGATACAATAAGACCATAAAATCCGCAATGACATATGCTGCCAAAAATGACATATACTGCTAGCAACGACATATACTGCTAACAATGACATATACTGCTAACAATGAAATATACTGCTAACAATGACATATACTGCTAACGATGACATATACTGCTAACAATGACATATACTGCTAACGATGACATATACTGCTAACAATGACATATACTGCCAACAGCTAAAAAAGAGCTAAAAAAACTACAATGACATTATAACAACTAAATCAATGCATCTGATCAAAGAAAAATCTAGGCGATTTTTTACATCACATAACTAAAGCTTTAAATTTTAGGCTAAACTTACGAATACGTCATGTACTGACATTATTTGTTCTAGTTTTTAAAAAAGCATGTGCTGTAAGACTTGAGTATTGCTATGCATTTAAATTTAGGAGAAAAAATCAATATACAGATTGATACATTGGATCATTGTAATCTGATGGCATATAAGTTAGATCAGTAATTTAAAAACTTATGCTTGTCATTCCATCTAAAACCTAAATATTCTAAAGTCTTTATTATTTGTACAGGATTACTCCTGAAAGCAGCCTTCAGAATTAGGAAAAATGAGGTCAGCAATATTTTGCCGACCTTACTCTGTTAGAGATCGGCATCAGGTCGGCAAAAAAAATTTGATACAAAGGTTTTACCATAAAACATTATGCCGACCTTATTACCGAGGGCTGTGCAAGTGATAAATAACAAAGATTTTATTTATGTTCTGTTATCGATTCACAGTTGCTACTTAAACTATGATAATATCAAATATATGCTCCAGGTGAAAACTAAATCCAGGAAGATGTAAGTTGATTACAACTTTTTCATATGTTTTTTCTTTCCATGCAGGTAACCAAAGAAAAATAGAAGCAATTTTTTAATATTTTTGGTTTACTTTTAAAATACACAAAAATGAAAAAAAAATAATTAAAAATCTAAAAGCTTGTTTTTTATAAAATGAAAAAAATTGCAATAAATATTTACCCGTGTCAAAAAGTTACTATCTAAGAATACATTAGCATATCCACTCAATAATGGATATGCACTGTCATTATTTGCTTTAACATTTAAAAAAGCATGTGCAACAGACTTTGGTGTAGCCATGTATTCAAATTTAGGAGAAAAATTCAACTGGCAGATAGATACTTTATGATCATTGTAATCTGATGGTATAGATGTTAGACGTGTGATTTCAAAACTTGTGCTTGTCATTCCATCTAAAGCCTAAAAAAAATGTTGTAAGAATTGTAAAAACATTTTAAAAGGCATTAAAAACTTTTTTTCAAAGAGATTTCAAAAACCAAATTGTTACAAAACATAGATTCAAGCACCATTACTATTTGTGCAATTACCACATTGCACAAATGTCTTATACCAAAAAGTAAAATTAAATAAGAAAAATATTGACAATCTTAGTTCAAATCTAATATTTTTTTTTTAGAAATTTTTAAAATCTTTTTTAAATTATTAATTTTCCTAAAAGTTTTAATAGTACTCACCTAAGTAAGTTTTATTAGTATTCACAGATTTATCTGAAACATCATTGTTGAATGTATTTTGTATTATCTGAAACATCATTGGTGAATGTTTTGTGATATTGAAGAGTTTAAATAAACATCAATCAAGATTTTACTATTAATTGGATCTTACAGCACCAATATTATTTTATTAGCTTTTTGCCTTTACCTTTTGTGTGTGTTTGTATATATCAGAGGTGGAAAAAGTAACAAAATTTTTTACTCAAGTAAAAGTACTGTTACTTAAGTAAAATTTTACTCAAGTACAAGTAAACGTTACTGATTGAAAACTTTATTCAAGTAAAAGTAAACAGTAGCTTATTAAAAATGTACTTAAAGTAAATGTTACCGGGCTACTTTTTAACAGCTATTTTCAGGTAACAGACCAGTCAAACAATGTGGTCTATTCTTTTCTGTATATCTTTACAATTATTATATTTAAGTAATATTTTTAAGTGCATTTAATAATACAAATAGTACAATATTAAAATATGTCATTATTTAATACCCATTTTGTCAGTTAAAGCATGTTTTTTCTTTGTTCTTGCAAAATTTGCAGAAGCATAGAATTGGCAAATTTATCATATTTTCCGAAGATATGCGGGGTATGCATATTTGTAAAAAATGCTTTGAATAAATAACTTTTTTCTTAAATACCAGAAGCATTTAAAAAGAACAACTTCAAAATAAAGCCAATAATTGTGTAACTAGGATATATAGTTAATTGAAAAAGTTATTTTTCATGTTTTTTCATAGTAATTTGTAAATAATGTAAACATAGTAAATCTTCGTTTAAATTTTTTTTTTAAATCATTATCAAAATTTTCTTTTTAAATTCTAAAAGAAGGATTAAAATTTGAAACATAAGCAAGGCTTACGTTTCAAATTTTTAATGTTTTTAATGTTTTCACTGAAAACATTAATGAAAATTATAAGGACACAATTTGATAAAAACAGACGCTAATTTTTATCAACTAAAAAAATTAAATCATACTTTTTAAGAAATTAAATACTAATATGTAATAAATTTTTTTACTTAGTAACATATATGATTTAAAATACAAAGTACAATACTTTAAAATAATATATACTTAAGTATATGTAAAAGTAAACATTTTAAAAAATACTTAAAAAGTAAAAACTCGCAAAAAAAAACTACTCAATAACAGTAGTATGAGTAAATGCAATTCCTTGCTTTCAACCTCTGATATATATATATATATATATATATATATATATATATATATATATATATATATATATATATATATATATATATATATATATATATATATATATATATATATATATATATATATATATATTATATATATATATAATATATTATATATATATATTTTTTACTATATATATATATATACATATATATATATATATATATATATATATATATATATATATATATATATATATATATATATTTATATATATTTATATGTATTTTTTTTTTTACTATATATATATATATATATATATATATACACACACATATATATCTGTGTGTGTGCATGTATGTATGTGATTTTTTATGGTGGATCATAATGGGTCATGTATGCTTACAGACAGAGAAAATATAGATAAAAGATCTATATTGTAACAATATGTATTTGTAACAGCCCACAATATGAGCATAGGTAATATATATTTCAAACTATTAGGATTATAACTGAGATAGTAAAAACGTCTCTTAAATGAGTAGTAAAAATTTCTCTTAAATGGATTTAGACCTCTTGCACGCAGTACCAGCTCAACTCTTTATTTAATCATGCTAAACCTGTAATGTATTGAATGTAAAAATGAGCTAATTAAATAACAATTAAAATCAAATGACACGTTAGCGATAAGATGAATGGCATGCTTGTAACTATATAAATGTACATACACACAAACAAATAGAATATATATTTCAAGCAAACACAACAAAAAATGCAGAGTACAAAATATACACACACAAATATATATGTACACATACATAAATACATAAAAAAGGTAACATTAGATTAAAAGGGTAAGATAAAACTCCATCTTCAGGACCACAATAGACTCGCCAATGATGCTTAAGAGAGCCTGATAAAAAAAGACTAGCATCACTTATCAGGAATGCATTGTAATTTTTATTATCCTTTTTACTTTTAATTGGATCTTACTGCACCAATATATTATTATCTTTCTGCCCTTACCCTATGTGTCTACATATATATACATACATATATATGTTATGTAGCGATACTCCTTTGTGGCAGCAGACTATAAAATAGTTGATGAATGTACTGAAGCCCCAAATTATATTGAATGTTTTCCCTTGCCCCTATATTAACACAAGAATATAACATTGATCCCCACTACGCTCCAAGTAATACCATGCTAAACTTTTTCTTTATGTAGCAGTCTTGTTTGTTAAAACTCAAGTTTTGGAGTTGAGATTCAGAGTCATGGATTGATAACAATCGAAAAAATAAATAGCAAAATTTAAATGGATATTTTTCTCACTTAGATTTATATTTTCATTTAGGTTTTGCAATTATGGCCAAAAAGATCTCAAAATTATTACAAATTATTACTTCTAAATGCAAAATATCAATGCTAGCAACACTAAACAATCACTCATTGTGTCGGGAATTGCATAGTAATTAACCAATAAAAAATGCTTTCTAAAATCATGTGTAGGTCAAACATTATCTTTGAATATGGGTTTACCTCACTTGCTAAATGAGCTTAGGTACAACTTTAAATGGAAAATAGCAAGTTTGAACATTGCTGCATGTTTGAAGATGTCTAAGAGAACTGTTTATGATGTCATCAAGCACAGCAAGTCAACAACAAGTCAAGTCTATTGAAGAACAAGAATTACCATTCCAAAAACCAACAACATGATATATCTCTTGGCTGTGAAGGGCATACAGTCTTTAAGCTCACAAATTCTTACTTGACTGCCTCCTAGTGTGAATGTTAGAAGTTAAAAATAGCTTTAGCAAGGATAATGAAGAACGATGTGTTTAATTGGTTTAAAATTAGAAAATTAGATATTTTCATGCATGACCTGTCTTGCCATAAGGCAAAACTTGTAAAAACATGACTAAAACATAAAATTGAAAGTAGAAGTTTTTAAACGATTTTTTCTATAAATATTGGGTTATCAGAACTTTTTTGCCATAACTGTTTGATTTTAGATATTTCTTGTAGTATTTATACATACATAAATATCAGGGTTGCAGAATCTCAAAAGGACTCTGGTTTTATATCTCTATTTTTTCCTGGCCTCTGATGTACAGAAGCTTTAAAAATGTTCGTTGACTTATGATCTGCTGTAAGAAAAAAATTCATAAGATTTAATGACTTGAAACTTATTGTTTTTAAGCCCAGAGTTCTGAAGTCCTTAAGTATAATGGTTCTGAAGTCACCATTATACTTAAGGATACTGGGTTCAAAAATTGATTGTTCCTCTAACCATTAAATCTTAATTTTTTTCACATAAGTAGTCCATAAGCCTTTTTATATTTTTATGTCAAGTTTATGTGTTTGTTTTTTTTAATTGTTTTAAAAACCAGAAAAAGTTTAAAAACTTTTTTTATTATTATTTGGTAGACTGCCTGCCCCAACCAAATCCTCAGTCAATGTAGCAGCACTTCCTTGTAGCAGTAGGCAATAAGATAATCAATATAGCAGCATTCCACACATTTTACAGTAAAAAAAATAAAAATAAAAACATTCAGTATGTTTTTAAAAACATTCTTTTTTTTTTTCCTAGGTCTTCTAATTTTCATTTTTGTGGTTTTTAAAAAAACTATAAATTTAATTAGTTTTCTCAGTTAAAGTAATGTATTTGACATAATCTGTACTTAATTTTGTTTTGCTACATGTTATAGAGTTGTTAAGTGCAATTTTTTACCACAAGTATTAAGTTTAAGATCTTTACTATAGGAATATATATACTAGAAAATTCATGGGCGTTTGTGGCGCCCATTTTTAGCAACATTTTACACTTGCAAATGATAATCACTTTGAGAAGTGAAGCCGGTGAAGGCAAATAAAACTTATATATATTATGCATACTTAATGAGTGTTTATAAGTGAAAAAGAATTAAAATAAAATATATATATATATATATATATATATATATATATATATATATATATATATACATATATATACATATATATATATACATATTTATATATATATATATATATATGCATATATATATATATATATATATATATATATATATATGCATATATATATATATATATATATATATATATATATATATATATATATATATAACACATATATCACTAATTATTAACAGTAACAAAAGCATTAAAATCACAAAATTTTATTTAACCTTTGCTACTGGCATCGGCATAGGTGAATCCATAAGCATTAGAGCACAAGCTTGTGGAGCACAATCCAGCATTCGATCCTGCTCAATATTTTCCAGATGCGATTTTTTCAAAAATGATGTTCTGAATTAAAATAATTATTTTAAATGAAAAAAAGAAAAATTGTCATTGGATATTTCTTAAAATTTGTCATAAAGATTTCTTAAAAGTCATTGATAGTGATTGACCGAAATTGATTGTCATAGATAGTGATCGAAATTGATTGTCATTGATAGTGATTAACCGAAACAGAAAAAAAGCCGAAACCAAAATAAATCAAAACTTCGGGTACTCAAATTTGGTGCCAAAACCGAAACTGAAAATTCGGCAAATATTTTACTAAAACGGATAACGAAATTTCGGCTTGTCAAAATTTATTTTATTAGAAAAATTTATTTAAAAATGCAATTTTACATTTGTTATTTTTTTATACTCGCATTATGTTAAAATTAATTACACATGTATCCAAAATTGAGATATAATACATAAGTCGGCGATAAATTAATAGCGAAATTTAACAACTGGCAGATTTTCTCTGCAAAACAATATTTTTTTAAGGTATTTTGTGAAAATTCTCAATATTTTAGTAAAAATTCTCAAAATATTTTGTGAAAATTCTGAAAAATAACTGTTTTTCTAAATTATATCAATACTGGTTTTTACTATGTTTTTAAACTGAAATATTGGTTTTTACCGAATTTATAAAAAGTACCGAGAGCAAAATTTCAGTATCGGTTTAAATTGAATTTTCAGCCGAAACCAAGACCGAAACAGAATTTCGCTTGATCACTAGTCATTGAGATTTCTTAAAATAGAAAAGTTTTCATTGAGATTTCTTAAATAAAAAAACAAAAAATTAACTGAGCTTTTTTATTAAAAAAAAAACAACCTCTAACACATTTGAAAACACTTTATAATGACAAGAAATATTTTTGTTGTTTTAAATTTCTAAGAAACAAAAAATACCTGAAGCTGGTTTTACTAACAGAGCGTCTTGCTATTTTAACAGGCTCTTCAAGGTCTAAATTATATGGTAGCAGTTCAGGAGGACTACCACCAACACTTGGCAAAGCGGTGCTAAGAGTTATTTTGCAATCATTCCAGTCTTCACCAGTAGATTGACAGACATTTGCAAAATATAAAATCTATTAATAGAAAGTAATAAATAAATGAATAAATAAACTCAAGAAAAAAAATCAGGAGGAATAAATTTAGGCACTACGACTTGTAAAACAGGATTCTAGGATCCGATTTCCTTGAATCTAAAGAGGGAAATTAAAACCCGGATTTACCACAAGTCCAGTTTTTTAATTTCATTTTTAGCTTAACTATAATCATTCCATACTGTGTCCAGTGATAGTAAGTTAGTTTATTAATAAAGGACTTTCTTGTACTTTATATGAAAAAGATGTTTAATATTTCTGACAAGTAAAAAAAAAAAATGAAAAAAAATTTAAGCAAATAAAATTCATTTGTCTTTATCTTAAAAAAAAAAAAATAATTCCATTTATAATTTATATTATATCAACAGTAACTGGATACATTTAGTTGAAATATTGAAATATTGAAAGAAAAAAAAGTTAAAATAACGGAAAGAAAAAAGACACAAAAAAAAGTTAAAATAACAAGGATAAATTTTTTTTAAAACAAGACACTTTTGTCATTTGTAAAACTAACAAAATGACATCAAGTTCTGGACAGCAATTTATAAAAGTTAAATAGTAATTAATTAGATACTAAATTAAAATTTATACATTTTAATGAAACATGTTTAAATCTAAAAACTATTAATCTAATGTTAGCAAGTTAGCTAATATAAAGCATTTTATGTAAAACCTTGGTGTAGAACCTACTTTTTTACAAAAAGGAGGTGCTACACCAGACCCCTCTATGGTGACAAAAATGAAGACACATTTGTTGCAGACTAAGCAGCAATTGTATCTGTAAAAGTTATTTTTATTTATAAATTTGTCTTATTTTCAAATAGTCTTTGAAAGTTTTGACTGATAGAGTGTTCACTGCTGCTTGCAAAAGTACATTTCATGGGGGAACAACTCTATTTGAAAAAAAGTTATTTAAATCTTTACATTTTCTTACTAGTTGGTATTCTAGTTTATGGTTACATCCTTATAGAATATATTTAATTTTTCTATTTGATTGTTTTTGAGGGATGATGGAGTCGACAAGTTCGAGTTAATGCATGATTTTAAATTGTTCTTGTTGAGTCTTTTGCGGCATTCTTCAAGTGTTGTTAGGCCTAGCTGTTTGAGCTGATTTTAATATGACAAGTGTTTAAGTGTTGATATTGCTTTTGTTACGCTTGTCATGTTTGATTATGTTTCATATGATGAGTGATGCCAGTGGTGTACACTTGATTTTTAGATGTTTGAGTTTGGACACTTACAAGCATTGTGCAAACTCCAAACTTTTGTATGTTTATGCTTATATCAATAAAGAATGTTTTGCAAAGAATTTGGGTGATTCGAGCTTGGGAACAAAAAAACCCTAATTTTTAGGCCCACCCAGCCCTTAACGTGGGAGCAACGAGTTTATAAAATATTTTCTTTACTATTTTTATCTAAATTCATATTCATCAACAAATTTCCAGTTTCATGCAATAATCTCTTAGTGTTCAGTTTTTATGACCCTGCAATGTTTACACCCACCTCAATTTGAAGGGGGTTAAAACTTTATATGGTCATAGTTTTTGAAAAATAATAGATTATTGCATGAAATTTGAAAGTTGTTGATGAATATAAACTTAGATAAAAATAGTAAAGAAAATTTTATATAAACTCCTTGCTCCCACGTTAAGGGCTGGGTGGGCCCAAAAATTAGGGTTTTTTTGTTCCCAAGCTCCATCACCCCAATTCTTTGCAAAACATTTTTGATATAAGCATAAACATACAAAAGTTTGGAGTTTGCACAATGCCTGCAAGTGTCAAAACTCAAGCATCTAAAAATCCAGTGTACACCACTGGATGCTGTTAAGCAGATCATTTATAAAGATTACAAAGAGCAATGGGTCCAAGACCAAGCCTAGAGGTATGTCACTAGTAACCGCTTTCAATTCAGATATAATGCTATTGATGACCATTTGTTGACTTTTGTTGAGTTTGCTGCTTTGGAGTAATTAAACCAATAATTTTTTTAATTAAATTTTTTTAATTAAAATTTTTGCTGCTTTGGAGTAATTAAACCAATAGCAACACAGTGTTCCATTATATAATACTTTATCATTTTGCACAGGATTGACATGAGTGAAATTGGCCGGTAGTTTGAGGCAATTAGTTTACTGCCCTTCTTAGAATAGGTGAGACATTTGATTTTTTCCCCCATATCTGGATTTTATTTTTATTGAGATTCCTTTAAAATGAAGTTTTGAGGGAGCTATCCTACTCAGACTATCCTACTCGGCAGAAATGAAAAAAAAAAGCATATATATTTAAAAAAATATTCATAAATGATAAAAGTTCTTTAGCATTTTTAAACTTTGTTACAAATTTTGATCAGTTATTTTAAAAGTTGTTAGATTTACTAAAAGTGTAAAAAAAATTGTTTGTATTATTTGTAATGTCTTATGATAAATAAAACTTTACAAAATAAAAAAGAAACTAATTAATTTATCAAAAAGACAACTAAAATTTTAAATGTTTTACTATGTAAATTTTTTATATTTTATTACCAATCAAAATGATTTTTTTAATCTAATGATTTTGTTTAAGATCAAGCTCTTTGAAATTTTTAAAATGTATAAAATAAATTTTGTGTTATAGTTGGATAAATTAATATAACACAAAAATGCATTAAATACATAATAATATCTAATATGCTTTATAAGTATTAAATGCATTAAATATTAAAATGTTTTAAACAATATATAGTTAAATCTTTTAATTACTTAAAGGTCAACATACAAATCAAAATGACAAATAAAAAGCTAAACTCTAAACACTTAAAAGTTTCAACCAAAATAAGAACAAATCAAAAGAGAGCTATTGATAAAAAAAAAAGTCATTAAAAATATAACTACACATCTTAATGCTAATTTGAAATGATCAACAATTATCACAACTCTATGAATAAGTGTACAATTGTAATTACAAATGTAACAATTATACTTAAAATTTATTGTTTATAAAATTAAATTCAATAAGATCAAACAATAAAAGTAATTAAAAGCTACCTGCAATGAATCGTCTGCACTGAATGCTCTGACATCATAAAAGGGAGTCCAGCTAGCAAATGGGTGGACAACATACGAAACAACAAGACTAGCATTTGTATTCTTTTTAACATTAAGTAAGATAGATATGCAACTAAAGTAATAAAATAGTAGACTTCACTTTTAACATTAAGTAAGATAGATATGCAACTAAAGTAACAAAATAGTAGACTTCACTTTGTTTTGAATGTAACAAAACATTAAATTATGTGAAAAATACAACTACCTTTCTTCTCTGTATTCTTTTTTGGGTGGTTGTAATCTATTGAGATTATCGGTAAGAACTTCAATTTCTTTGTTAATCGATTCAAGATTTTCATTCAATGAGATTGTTAAGTCAGTTATTTTTTCGCTTCGATCTTTATAAATAGAAAGAAAGTGCAGCATACTTTCAATACTTTTTTTATCCAATATTTCCCCCACTTTGTCTTCTTTTTTCTTAAATCAAATAATATAATCTTATATAAACTAATATACATATTTACATATAAACATAAGCAGAAATACAATTACAAAATACTTTTTTTACCTCAGTTATACAATTTGCATAACTATCTAGAATAGAAACTTCTTTTTCATTTCTTTTTAATTTTTCAAGTAACACAGTTTTTTCCTTTTTTAAAATTTTTAATCTTTTTAAAATTTTATCAGATTCAGATTCAACTTTTAAATTCTCTTCATCTTCATTGCTACTGTTTTCAACAACTGATTTAATTTGAAAAGCAACCTCTACTATTGTTACACTTTCAGTATAGCAAGTTACCCTATAATATATTATAAAGCATTTTTAAACTGTTGACAAATTTAAAAAAAATTATTACATTTATAATGATAATATTAACTTTAAATAAAAAAATTATTACATATATAATTACAATATAATATATACTTGCTCAATCACTAATAATAGATACACAATAGATAAATAGGAGCTTAACGGGTGATGCGGAAGTTATCGGACAAATCCTAATTTCATTATTTGAGCATAATAATTAGTTGTTGTGGTTTTATGCGTAGGCATAAACGCTCTATAAAATATAAACTTTATTATTTGGAACACAATTATTTAAAATGAGGTTAAATACAGCTGAACGAGAATCTTTTTGAAAGCGACTAAAAATGTTTTTTGTAAATAAACCTAATATAGAAAAAAAATAAAATCGTAAATCATTTTGAAAAGGAAGGATTTGCTCGAAGTACAATATATGATAACCTAAAAAGACTTGAAACTGTTCAATCATTTTCTGATAGAAAGCACCCTGGTCGTCCGACATCCTGGACTAGAGAAAAGAAAGCCGAATTAACGAGATTTGTCAACAATCGAAAAAGGGGTCAGTCAGAGAAAAATAGGTATAAAATTCGGTGTAAATCAATCGACAATTGGTCATCAGTTAAAAAAAATGAATATTAAATATAGAAAACGTGAAATGACTCTAAAATACACTATAGAACAACAAATATAGGCAAAGAAAAGAAGCAGGAAACTATTTAACCGACTCTATAACACAAAATTGCTTGTAGTCATCGACGACAACAAATACTTTTGTTTTGCAGGGGACAACATGCCTGGAAATTCTGGATACTACACAAACAACAAAAAGACATGCCCAGAAAGAGTTCATTTTATAGGAAAAGAGAAATTTCCTAAAAAATTATTAATGTGGATAGCCATATCTGAACGTGGTATGAACGAGCCATTGTTTCGCACTTCCAAGGCTGTAGCGATAAATTCATCAATCTATATTAATGAATGTTTAGAAAAACGACTTCTTCCATTTATTCACAAGTATCATGGAGACTTTAACTATTTATTTTGGCCAGATTTAGGAAGTTCTCATTATTCTAAAGATTCTCTAAATTGGATGGACCAATATGTCTATTACGTTGATAAAGAATCCAATCCCCCAAATGTGCCTCAAGCACGACCAATTGAAAATTTTTGGGGACATTTGGCACAGAAGGTTTACAAGGGAGATTGGCAAGCTTCAACAGAGCAAGTTTTTATTAATTGCATTAAACTAAAACTACAAGAAATTGATTTAAACTTTTTACAGTCGCATATGAAAGGCGCCAGAGCAAAATTGAGATCAATTGCAGATGGTGTTTTTTCATATAAAAAATAATATATTTTTATTAAAAGATAAATGCTTTGTTTAAAAAAAATATAATAATAGTTTGTTTTTTTATTTATAAATAAGTTATTGACATTTTAATTTGTCCGATAACTTCCGCATCACCCGTTAGAACAAAATATTTTAAGCAGTTAAAAAATATAAAAAAATGATTATTCAGTTTTTTCAACTATTTAGATATCTCAGAAGGAACACAGTTTGTTATTTAGTGTTATAAGTTTGCTCAAGTTAAAGGATTTTTGTTCCAAACAAACTTCAGTATACTAAAAAGTAGATTATCTGATCTTATGGGTATGGCACTTTTAAGAAAGTAAAGCATACTTGCAATAAGTCTTTACACAGCATAAAATAGTTTCAAAAAATCAAATAACATCAAAAAATTGTAAAGTTGTACCATGTAGCTAAAGTAATGCTTATTTGTGAATAAAACCATGAAAGCTATTTATTATTGGTTAAACATGATTTAAAGAAACAAAATGTACCAATTATTTTTTTTCCTAACAATGTTGTCAGCTCAGTAATGAATAAGTCAGTTGCACTGAAGCATCTTTCAGCTTCACAAATAAAGGTGTCAAAAAATAATAAGTTTAGTTCAATTTTTTTAACTCTTGTGATCATATAAAGCTTCAAACAATTTAAATTATTTTAAAATAAATATTAAAATATTGTGAATAAGGTTGTTAGCTAGCAAAAACACAACAATGTCAGATAAACATTTATTAAGCTCACTGTCTATTTGCCTTTAATTTTGAAAGAGTAAAGTTAATAATCCTTTTATGTGTCAAAATGCAAACATTTCTATTATAATAAGCTGTTGCTCCAACCTCAATTATTTTTATTCAATCTGCTAAATAAATCCAAAAAAAAAAATTATCAGATTTTTAATTCAACAAATATGAACTTACTAAAAGATAGATCATTGAGAACAGAACATGAAATATTTTTAATCTTTATCAAATTTATTTATCAAAGAGTTTTTTATCTTGTCTTTGTGTTATAAATTCATTGAAAAATTTTATCTAAAACTATTTTAGACAATCTTGCTGAAAAGTATCATTTTTGGTAGGAGATCTTTTAAATAATAGGGAATTTTTCTAATTTTTGATGTTGTTTCACATAAATTATTTCACATTTAATTACATCAATGTTGTCCAACTATTTTTGCCATCTGTAACTTTGGTCATCATAAGGACCTTAATCATAACATTCATCTTTATCTTTTTGGTAATCATCAGTCTTCAGTTTTTATAATGTTTCTTTTTGGTAAAGGATAACACCAACAAGATAAATATCATAGTAGTGACAAAGTCAATGAACAATATTTATAAATTTTTCTAATTTCTTTATTACACTGACACCATCAGTGACCAAGATAAAAATCTTGATCAAGTTTTAAATTAAAACCTTTAACTTTTTTTATAATCATTTGGAATGCATTTTTTGCTCACTTGAAATTTATTTAATTTTAACATGCTCAGAAACTGAACTTTTCCTTAAAATGCTTATTTTACATATATACAAACCTTCCAAGGAATGAGATGCAAACATACTCATACATAACTGTACATGCCATAAAATTATATTACACTTTATGGCATGTATGAAACTGCACACAACTAAAAAAGAACACATGGTTCTATCTTTTATTAAAAATTTTTGGAGAAATTTTTGAATAAGCTGTCATTTCCACTATTATGGATTTTTTTGGTTGCTTAATCTGATCTAACCTTTTAAATGGATGTTTACTAAAAAAAAAGCTGTGTAGCAACACTCATGTATTAAAGTGACTACCAACTCCCAATACATGTAGCTAGCTTTACCAGGAGACATGTGGCTTTTCGTCTTGTATGTCCACACATAAGTTTTTTGTTTTAGACTACTTGGTCACAGCTATTTGCAAGTTTTATTATAATAGGCGTTTAATACTCTGGGAAAAAACTAAGTTTCAAAAATAAAGAAACAAAACTCACAAAATAGGAAATTATAAATAAAATTTAAATAAAAAAAAATAAAAACAAAGTTAATAATTTTAATAGTTTGTATACTGTTTTTATTTTTGTTTTTTTTAGGGTGGTTGTTATAATTTTTTTTTTTTTTGCATTACATATACAGTGGTCAGGCTTGATCAGGAAGCGGGAGCAATTGCTCTCGATTACTGACCACGGAAATAATATTTAGTTGCGAAAAACTGGCCAGATTTTTTAGTTGTTTTGAGAACATTTCAAAAAACAAAAAAAAAGCACAAAAAAGATTAATTGGACCGATGAGAGACAATTACACAAAAAAAACTTTAAGCAAAATAAATTACATTTAGAACAAATATTTTTAAAACATCGCACTTTTATAATTTTTTTATAAAATTAGGCAACATCTTTTATATAAAGTAACATCTTACGATTGCTTAATAAGGAAACAAATGTTTATTTAGTTATCAAAGAGTATAATATAATTTTTATTTATATACTCGTGTCTTATTTCCAGTGTTGGATTATGGAGGGTTGGGGTAAGAGGGGGCTATAGCCCTAGGTCCCGCAATGTTAGGGGCCCCGAAATAGTCAAGAAGACTTTTTTTTAGTCATTTTTTACGCTGCGGCACATAAAAAAGGCCTCCAAAATAAAATAGCCCCCGGCCCCGAAAAGTCCAACAAGATTCTAATAAAACTAACGCTAGTTTTAGTTTTATTTAAGCTAAATTATTTTATAAATAAAAAAGTTAATTTTGTTAATAAATATTTTATGCTTCATGTAGCTTGAAAAGTTTAATATATTTATAACAATTCTTCTTAGTAAGATAAACAAATGAAATAATTAAATCATTGAGTTACTGTAGAAATTAAATTAACTAGATAAAAATCAACTAAAAAAGTTAAAATGACTTTATCAAGAGGAAGCGAAACTATTGTCATTGGTCTGTTGAGAATTGGGAGAAAGTATATTTATTTACATTCATATTCATAAATTATTTTAAAATATTATAATTTAAAATAAGCATTATTTTAGATTTGCTTCTCAGATGAGTCAACCTTTCAAGTAATGATAGACAAAACAGCTTTTTTCGTCATAGAACAAACGAAAAATTTCATCGCTTTTGGCAAAAAGCAAGGTATCTCTACAAAGTGGTTGCGTCAATGAGACAGGACCAGTATAAAGAAATTCTGGAAAATCAGTTGCTTCCCCAAATGGCAGATTGGTCTAAAAATGTCAAATAAATACAAAAAAAGTCAAGAATAATAAAAAACAAGTGCTTCCTTTTTTAAAATGTCAAAGTCATCAACCAAATTGGATTTTACCAAAATTGGATTTTACCAAATTGGATTTTGTAAAATTCCAAAAGCATAATTTTTATTCCATGTCTATTTCCTGGAATTTTTGAGTTTTGGTTACTAAACCATTTTAGATATATTTCAAAATTAAATAAGATCCAATGGAGCTTGCAAGAACAACCAATATTGATTTAATTGAATCAATCTTGGTTCGAAGACAAGCCATAATTGACATCTTACTACTCTATTTCTCAACTGATTTTTTTTTCCTTAACTTCAAAAGATTTTAAATTTATCATTTTTAAAACTATTTAAGATAAACCATTGTGGCTACTACTTGAAATGTTGATGAGCATATATTTTCCATTCCATTCTGAGTTCGATCACCATGTCCCTGGTAGTACCACGCTCAACTTGTTTCTCAGCGCAGCGGCCCTGTTTATCAAGTTTTGTGTTTTGGAGTTATAGAGTTGAGAGAGGGATGTAACCAAAACTAAATTAGCCTCCTCAACTGTAGTGGCCTTTATGGCCTTTTACAAAGGTGAATCGAAATTTAAAAAAAAATTTGCACTTGACAATTGAACCGTTTAAATTAAATAAAATTTTATGTTTTTCAGATGGTATAACCCACTGATTTCTCATTTTCAAAAAAGTTTTAATGTAAATTTATTATTTTGTTTACTTTTTATTTTTATTTATTATATATTTGAAAAATGTGTCAAGAATAAAATCAAGCAAAGCAATTAATTCACATTTTCGGATTTTATTTTTTAAATCATTTAATAAGAAAAGTATTCAAATTTAATAATAATAATAAGTTTATAATAATAAGTGAATTTAATAATAATAAGTTTAATAAGAAAAGTATTTAGTTAAATAACCAAAAAATAATTTAAACAAATTTAAAAAAATATATAATTTTTTCGATTATTTAAATAATCTTTGTTGATGACAGCCAGATTAACTATAAAGATATGCATCACAAGCAGTGACAGATCCAGGGGGGATAAGAGTATGCATCTCCTCCCTCCCCCACCACCACTAGAATCTAAAAACTCCTAAAATAGCATAGAAATTGAGGGCTTTTTTTTTTTTAGGAGACATGAATAAGGCACAAAATGCAAAAACATTTCAACATCCCCCTCCCCCACCAAAAATTCCTGGATCCGTCACTAATCACAAGCAAAACTGTTTAAAAGTTTCAGTAAATGAAATTAGTTTAACTTAATGATCTATATTTTGTGTTCTTTATATACATAACTTGTATTTATTATGCAACTTTACTACGCAAACAAACTTAATAAGTAGAATAAAAGATGGTTTAAAAAAACAAATTAAAAAAAAAAAAATCTCAGTTGAATTTAACTCTAAATTTTCATAAAACTTTTAAATTTACAAGCATGTTACCTAATTGAATCTTTTTGAATAATTGAAGGTAATTGTCTGATTAAAATCTCTGTATCACCCTCTTCTACATCAACTTTTACAATACGATTGACTTCTGCCCTATCTTTAAACACTGTCACATTCAGAGTTGGGCACTGCTTAGCAAATAATTCATGTACTGTTGATTTTGAATGATTTACTTTTGGTTTGTCACTTATGTCTATCTGAATAGAATCTTCATTATCTTTTGTTGATATACTTTGAACTAACAATTTTTCTTGATTCATAATTATGACTATTATTTTTCTGAAAATGTAAAAAAATTGCAAAATTTTAATATAATTAAAATTAATCAGGTTATATCAATCTTATAGGTAAATTACAAAACAGTAATAAAGTTTAATTATTTTTTATATATTATTTTCAATCATAACCACCACCACCATCATCAGCATTATCATCATTATCTGGTAAGGCCAGCGCAAAGGTAAACACCCTCCCCCCTCACTTAACACCTATTTGCTCCAGCCTAGAACACTAATTTGAATCAAGGGAAAGTTCTAACAATATGTTACTGCACAAACACATATATATGTGTACTGCATACACACATTGTAACAAATAACTTTATTATTAGTGTAGCCATTATTGTTACTATCATGAAAACACAATTTTAATAATATTATTTTAATCTTAATAATAAGCAGATTTTTTATTGTTATGTGAAAACAACAATTTAAGACTAAAGAGATCACTTTTAACGTAATTAAATTTTATATATATATATATATATATATATATATATATATATATATATATATATATATATATATATATATATATATATATATATATATATATATATATATATATATATATATATATATATACTAATTTATGTATATCAATAATTTAATATACAAATAAAAAACTCACTGTTTGAAAATAAAGTCTAATAATTTAATGTTGAATAATAATAATAATATTCAAATTAACTTTGTTGCTTCAAATTTTCAGCTATTATTTATTGCACTCTTATTATTATTTTATATTCACTGATATTCTCTTGTTCAAAGTATGCTATATGAAGTAATTTATTATTTCAAAAAAGATAAAATTTTCTGCGGCTGTAAATTAACACGTCTAATTGCGCAAATATAACGTCTAATTGCGCAAATATAACATCTAATTGTTTGACATTTGTTCGCCGAGTCTTTTTACTTTGTCTGGAGATTTTATTTCTATACCGATTTTTTTCTATACCGTTCAAATATATAGTAGTAACGAATAATTTGGTTTTATCAATATAAAATTTTTGTTGTTGTTGAAATAAGTTAAGTTAATATATAAGTTTAAAATTTTAAAACATCAAAAACTTTAATGAAATAAAAAAATTATATATATATATATATATATATATATATATATATATATATATATATATATATATATATATATATATATATATATATATATATATATATATATATATATATATATATATATATATATATTTATATAAATGTGTTTAAATCGACTAACTTTTTAAGGATATGCCAACGTAATGAACGCTCATCGTCTGATTTTTGTGTTTAACTCAACTGTTTTAAATAACTTAAAAAATCAAGTAAAATTTATAGGTAATCTTTCAGACGCATTTACTAAACTTTGTTGCATCAATTCGTTCTTTTTTATTTATTAATCTCTTATAAAATATTCGCCACATGTATTACGAAATAATTTATTATTTTGATTTAAAAAGATTAAATCTTCTGTGTTGCATTAAAAAAGATATTTTTCTTTTTACATTTGTCCAATTTATCAAAAATATATTTTAAAGATTTTATAATAACCAGAAATCTATTTCCCTAATATTTACTTTCCATTATGTTTACTTTGAAACTTAACCACATATATGTGTTAGGTATATACACAAAGCTATAATTAAACATAAAAGTAAGAAATTTGCAAATTTAAAACAAAGCGCTTCAAAATCGTAGAAGTTATTTTACTTTTTACTTATTATGTAAAAATGTACACATTATATAGCGCTGTTCTATCTGACCATATCCAGCTTTCTCCTTAAACTCTCTACATGCTGATACCTAATCTCTAGCTCTATGTGCCAAAAAAAACTATATCTTTCATCAATGAACTCTTCATATTGGATTATAAACACTCACTATTTTCAATCTCTGCCCAATTTCTTTTATCCGTCAAAGTCACGCCATGCATCCGTATGATTGCCATCTTTCTTAGTTTTTTCAGATGCTGAATATCAGCAGCTTTCATTTCCCATGTATTACTGTCACACATCATAGCTTTCTATGGGGCTGTCCATTAATTATATTAACAATTTTTTTGGTAATTTCCTCGTCTTACCTCTTGTCAACAGCTTGTCAAACATTTAGAGACCATTTTTTAATAATGCACTTCCTCTAAGTGGGCACAGGACCTAAAAATTGTCCAAACCGTTTAAAGACCCCTTTTTTTTACGCCCCGTGCCTACTGGGTCACTGTTGACAGATAACTCTGTGAAATTGGCCCAGTATGTCATTTCTGCTGCATCAGCTAATCTAACTGTATCTTCAAGAAATAAAAGCTTACCAATACACTCTATCATTCCGTTACATTTTGTTTTAACCTATTTTTAATATTATTATTATTATAATTATTGTTATTATTGCTATTATTATTATTAGAAAAATGTAGTTAAATTTAGAAATAGAGTAAAGTAAGTTTGACCTAGATCTATGACTTACTAGTATAGTATAGAATGGCATAAAAACACGAGTCACTTTAATTACGACGCAAATAAAGTTGCACGTGCACAATGTGGTACAACGTATGTAAACGTGTGTAACGTAGTTTTTCGTTACACACGTTTACACACTTTGTAACGTTAACGTAGCGTTGTGTTTATTTTATGCCACTTTTATAGCACTTATTAATTTAACACTTATTAATTTAACACTTTACTATAAAATATAAATGCTTTTCTACTTTTTTTTCTTTATTTTCCAGTTTGCAATTATTAAATGTAATATAGCTATCTATCGATATAATTTTGGTATATGAAAAAAAAATAAAGATCTTGTTGCCAAAACCATATGAAAAGTATATATATATAAATTTGAAAAAATACAATTATTCAAAAATGTTGAAATAACTTAATAATATATATCAACAAAGACTGAAAATAATTTTCTTAAAGGTATTTAAATATGTTATCAGTTAAAAGGAAACAGTTTTTAAATTTGGTTTTAAAAACGAAGTTAGCGAATCAAAATTAGTCAACAAAAAAACATAATCGTAAATTTAAAAAATATGTTATGCGAAAGAGCTTGTCAATCGGAACAAAAACCATCTGTTGAGAACGTTTTCTTCCCAAGATATACACCACTTTTAACAACGTATAAAACACAGACCCAGAATTTACAGAATCGCATAAAAAGACTAAAAAAATGGTTCTTTCATTCCAGATTTGCTCTATCTCAATGATGCTTTTTGTTAAGAGTTGTTATTGATATGAATTTTCTATTAAAAGCAATTATCTATTATTCACAACAAATGAATGTTCGTTCTATGGGAATTTAACTTGTTTCTATGGGAATTTAACTTGTTTAACATGATTTTTTTGTTTTTTAATGAAGCAAGGTTATTAAGCATCATCATCTAGATACTTTGGAATTATATAAATAATACAAAAGATAAAAAACTGATATGGAGGATGTTATGTACTGTAAACGAAGGAGATCACAAAATGAATTATTAGATGCATTATTTTTTTTTTTTATTTTTTTTTACAACAATCATTATTATATATTTCAAAAACAAATAATATTTACATGTCTCCAGTTTATATAAATGTCCACCACACATATTTACAATATCTAAAGAGCATTAAGGTGGTTCATACCCCCAAAAAAAATTCAAAGAAATCTAATAATTTTAAGTGCAATCTTTAGTTAACCTATATAAATCAATGAACAATTTTCAATAAAATAAAAAAATATCATATTTTTTTGCCTCATTTATTCATACTTTTGTGCCTCATTTATTCATACTTTTGTGCCTAAAATGAAAAAATTTAAATCTGCGATTAAACAAGAAAGGCTTGCTATTTGAACTTAAAATTTTCAGGCTGTCATTGTTATGTAGTTGAAGCAGTTTCAGAAATTTCCTACTTGTTTTACAAAAACTGTTACAAAAATTTTAAAAAAAGCCAAAAATTCAAAAAGGGTGTGTACAAATAAAGCTATAAAATCTAGACGTTTTTAAATTTTGCCTTGGTTCTGCTTCAACTTCTTTACAATACCACTACAATTATACCCTGAAAATTTCAAATCCTTTGGATTATCAGATCAAAAGATATTTAAAATATAAAATCGAAAATGACTTAAAAAAGAAAATAGGTTAAATTTAAAAAACAAAGAAAAAAATGTAATAAAACAATTAATAAGCCACAGCTGCATAAGCTGGTAGAGTTTCATTTTGCTTTTCATCATCTGCAAATCCTTTCCTAAGGTTATCAGTTTCTTTCTACATTCAGTTCCCTTTTTAGTACACTTTTTATTCATTGTTATCCTTCAATTGTCTATTTTGGAAGCATTATTAATTAAAAAATAATTATACGGTATACCAAGCTCATTATAAACAGATTCCAGTCCAATTACTCCATCATTAAATTCAATAATAGCTGAAAATACAGATAATTCTAGTACTTTCTTAGATACAAACACACTTTAAGGGCACTTTTTCCAAATCACATTATTCAACGACTCTCACATTATTATTTTGTGTTTGTCCATGTAAGCATTTGTTAAGCAGTTCATTTTTTGAAAGATCTTGAAATATAGGTGTCAGAAGAGATTTAATAGATAGTGGCAAACTTAGTTTTTTTATATATATATTGATTTTTTAGTAATTTTGTCTGATTGCCAGGCACACCACACATTTATTGTACATGGACAAAATTGATGACGAGATATTTCATCAAAAATTTCACAATTGTGAAATAAAACTGCCCATATAGCTTTTTTCGTGGCATATACATTATCAATATTTTGTCTTATTGCAATTCCAAAATAATTTTGCAATGTATTAATTGCTTTAAACATAACCCTGCCTTTTCCTCCTAACATCATTCCATCGCAAAGAACTTTTCGCTTATATTCTTGAATCAATATTCTACATTGGGTGCCCATTCTCTTCTGAAAATGTCCAACACATTCCAGTTTTTGTATATAAATGTTATCACCATAAGGTTTTAAAGATAAAACCTCTTTGTATGAAGAGGTATCCCCATCTCCTAAGTCAGACGCATACCTTAACAAATGTTTTTCAATAGAACGCTTAAAAATAATAATGGCACCAGCAGGCTCCACTCTACCTGAGCTACCAATGTGGTTTATTTGACAGTCATGGTTTGCTTTCCATTCTTGATATCCTGGTTTATTGCAATTCTTACTCCACATACTACATCCTTTGCATATTTTAGACAAAACATGAGCATTTATACATTTACCATTTTCTAAAGAAATAGCAGTTACAACACCGTTTGCAGATGTATGACCACGCTTTTGCCAGGTCCCATCAACAGATATTTGGCAGTCCTTTACTGGCTCACATGAGTTTAATTTTTTTGAAATTAAACAATGACTTTCTTGCACTGCTTTAAATGTAATTAGCAAGTTTTTGATATGATTTATATAATATATCATTAAGTCGATTATATCGTTGAAGAGAAATACACTGTGGCATATTCATCAAGATGCTAAATTTTTTAATTGACTGATAACCTCTACCAATTTCACGAAAGCCATTACAACTTGTATATTTATTGCAAAAGGTGGTTCTTTTACTTTATTTTTCTCTACAGTTTTACAAGGTTTTGAAGAACAAATATTTTTATTCCACACACAAGTTTTACAAAGCAACTTTAGTTCATAGCAAAATCCATACCACTTATCAAGATTGTTTTCAAGAATCAAAATAGAACCACACTCTGGACATTTACCAACATCAGCTATGATATCTTTGAGAATAGCAAAGTTTAAAAGAATATTATATTCATCACTTGGAAGATCTATCAAAGGTTTAGTAATACTACTTATTTTTTTTAAACTAGCAGAGACATTTTCATTGAATGGGCAACAGCTGTTTTTTTGGAAGGTTTGCCGTGTGTTGGTTACCACAAAACTTTTTTTTATGTTTCAAAAGAGTTGATCTAGGCATAACTGAATTAATTTTCTATAAATTTAAACACACTTGATCTATTTTTATTTGGAATATATAACAAAAATAGCAATAAGCAAATGAGAATCACTTGGCAAATGTAAATAAACAACTCTAATTTCACGTGGCAAAAAATGCTATTTTAAAGTATGTATCATAAATAAGTATTGCCTTGCTTCTTCAGCTTGATAATGCAAACTTAAACTTGATAATGGGTAAAAATTTCTCAAAAAGCAAGGGGTTGCACCCTACATCACCGAATTCGCTGAAATTTGGCAAAAAGGTTTAAAGATATAAGTTAGGAAAGAATGTAAATTTTTTTTCAAAAAATTCTCATCCCTTTAAGAGTTACAGCAACTTGAAGTTAGTTTTAACTGAAAAATGGGGGGGGGGGGGGGGGGGGGGAAGTGTTGGAAATAAGTTAGTTTACTATTATCCTTATAACAAGCTTATGGTAATGTTGCGAATCTAAAATTTGGTACCAAAGGAGTTTAAAATCAGCTGAATCTGAAAATCATAGTCTCGTATCTGTCAAAACAATAGAATATAGTTTATTGTTAGATCCACAAAACGCACTTACTAACAACAATAAAAAAGGACATTTACAAGTATAGCTCTAGAAAAAATCTGACTGATGGAAAAAACTTTTGGTTTTGATTTTCTTAAATATTTGACATATATCTACTTTGCGAACCAAATTTTTATTGGCCTTATGTTTTGTCGAGAAGTTATTAATGTTTTGGTTTTTCAATTTTTCTAAAAAAATTTTGTAAAAAAAAAAAAGTTCGCAAATGTATTTTGATATTGAACTAAATACAATTATTTTTATTTTTAAATTAAATTGGTCTAATTAATCATAATCTATAAATTAATTATATAGTTATGTTTTTTTAAATCAACTGACTAAAATTATTAGAGTTAACTGATTAAAAAAAACAGTATATATGATTAAATTATTTACAAAGTTATTACAAAACATAGTTCAACATTTTGTAAATTTATAAATTTGTTAGTTGTTATTTTCATTACATAATAGTTATTTCATTTTTGTTACATAATAGTTATGTCATTAAGTTAAACAATATTATATAACCTTTTATTCTTAATTGTTTTATTGTAATCAAATAGTAATTATCTCATCAATAAAAAAAAAGTAATAAAATGACATACAAATTCCTAATAAATATAACCATGTTAAGTTATATAGCTAAATAAAATTATACTTGGTTATATTTTAATTTCACACAAAATTTTTGTAAATAGTTGGTAGAGAATTAGTAGGTACTTAGGCATTTAAAATATGTCTATTAGAACAAATAGCTATTTCTTCAAGCAATATGTTCCTTATAAATACAACTTAAATTTTTATAGTGGACATATTGTTTGTGTTTAAGTGTGATTTACTTGGTAGGACATAGTATTTAAGATTTCTTGTTTTTAAGTGTTTAGACTGTGATTACTCATTATAGTTTTATATGGATAACAAAATAAATTGCTGCTTTGTAAATAATTATGGAGCTTGTTATAAACAGTCATATATCCAAGTAAGAAATCTGATTGAAGATATTGACAGCAATGTTAAATAACTACTTGTAAAACGAACAAATATGAAAAAAGAATAAATCACTAGCATATGCACACATCATTATGATATGTTAGTTGTAAGATATGAGGGTAATCAGAAAAGTTGTTGTAATCCATTTCTGACTCACCAAAAGGTGTGTAGAGGTAAAAATTTATATATTTATATTTCATTAATTATATCATTCTTAATAAATTGTTTATAAGTTTTTTTAATAATTATCATAATTAAAAATATAATTAATTTTATAGTAATATAATTACATAGTATAAATAACGTTATTTAAGTAATGTAATTACTCTTTTTTTTTCAGCATCACTACGTGTGATTACAATGCATATTGTGTTAGAAGCAGAAACTATAGGTTTAAATCTTACACCTGGAAAGAAATTGTGTCCAATCTGTCGAAGTAAAGTTATGAAACGTTTATCAAAAAGTACAAGTGAAAATAAAAATGATGAAGATTTTGATATTGTTAGTGAAACGTCCATTCAAAATAAAAAAGAAGGTGTGGATACACACTTTACATTTGCTGGAGTATCTCCTATTAAGGTCAAAGGATTGCATAAGTCAGATAAAATCAGAGAAGGTAAACGAAAATTGACAGCATTAACAACCTCCATTAAAAAAAAGGTAGCCACTTCCCTTAATATATCAGAAGAAAGTTTTGAAGAGCAGTCAAATTTTGTTAGCGAGTATATTGAAAAAGCAAACTTGTTTGATAACATGATGGTATCACTAACTAACAAAATTGCAGAGTCTACAGCAATATCTAAAAAAATACAACTGACGACACTTGCTCCAACAGACTGGTCAATAAAAAAGGTTTCTGAAACATTACATGTAACAAACTATGTAGCTCGAACTGCACATAAGTTGGCATTAGAAAAAGGTATTTTAACCATGCCTAATCCAAAATTAGGAAAAGTTCTTCCTGATGTAACAGTTCAACTGGTCAAGACTTTTTATGAAGATGATGAACATAGCCGTATAATGCCTAGTAAGAAGGATTATGTAAGCATAAAGAAAAATGTTCACATGCAAAAACGTTTGCTATTATGCAATTTAAAGGAATTGTTTGTTGCCTTTAAAACCAAGAACCCAGAAATAAAAATAGGATTTTCAAGGTTTTGCACATTGCGACCTAAATGGTGTATTACTGTTGGTGCCTCAGGAACACATTCTGTATGCGTCTGTGCTATTCATCAAAATTTGAAACTGCTTTTACATCCTCTTGGTTTAATATACAAAGAATTATTACCTTATATTGTGTGTGATATAACTAATAAAGACTGTATGATGCGGAAATGTGAAAAATGCCCTGCAACTAAGAATGCATTGGTTGAAAAACTTTATGATTTACTTGGAGAATTTGAAGATGATGAGGAGGTAGAATTTGATCAGTGGACAACAACAGATAGGTCAAACTTGACACATAATAGAGAGCCAGTGTTTGAATACATCGAATTAGTATGTAGAAAAATGGAAAAACTCGCACCACATTCTTATTTAGCAAAAAGTGAAGCATCATACCTGAGATCAAGAAAAGAAAATATGAATGAGGTAACAGCATTATTTTTGGGTGATTTTTCGGAAAACTATAAATTTGTAGTTCAAGATGAAGTGCAAAGCTTTCATTGGACAAATTTACAATGTACACTTCATCCTGTGATTATTTATTTCAAAAAAGAAGGTATTCTCATACACAAATCTTATTGTATTATTTTGGATGATATGATCCATGATGTGAACATGGTATATAAAATTATTGATGTTGTTAGCAATGATATAAAAACAAATCTGCCTCAAATAAAAAATATTGAATACTTTTCTGATGGGTGTGCAGGTCAATATAAGAATTGCAAAAATATTTTAAATCTTTGTTTCCATCTTGAAGATTTTGGATTTTCTGCTAAATGGAACTTTTTTGCAACTAGCCACGGTAAACAACCTTGTGATGGGATAGGTGGTACAGTCAAACGTTTAGCAACACTAGCAAGCTTGCAAAGAGATATGGGTAATTATATTCTCCACAAGCAATGTATAAATATTGCCATGAAAACATTGAAGGTGTACATTTCATATATATCTCATCAGAAGATTTATTTTTGGTGAGAAACACTCTTAAAGAACGATTGGATACTGCAACAACAATACCTGGAACACGTAGTTACCATCAATTTGTACCACTTGGCCATCAAAAGGTAAAAAATATATGTTTAATATACCTTTTACTATCTTTTAAAAAACATGCATAACTTTTGTTGATCAAATAGATTTTTGATTTGAGCAGATCATTGTCAAAAATATTTATATTTTATTTTGGGCTCGCAAGTTCCTTTCAATGCATTTAATAAAACATGTTTAACAAAAATGAATAAATGCATATGTTATTATTTTGCTAGGTAGGCACAAAGCTATGCAGTGTTGATGAAGAATTTGCTTTAATTCATGACTTTGGAAATGTCCAGATAACAACTGTAAACCTAGTACCAGGTGATTTTACCTGTGTTTCCTATGAACAAAAGTGGTGGATAGGAGTCATTGAAGATATTAATCTGAAAGAAAAAGACGTGCTTGTAAAATTTATGTGTCCGAATGGTCCTGCACGGTTGTTTAAATGGCCACCAATAGATAGCCAATGCTGGATTCCAGATGTCCACATCATTTGCAAAGTTGAAGTACCAATAACAAAAACAGGGCTTTGCTACATTTAGCCAAAGACAACTTTAAAAAAATTGTTTTCCTAAGGAAATAGAGATTATTATGTCTTATCCATACTTAGACCTTATGCTTATGTGTACAACTTGTAAATAATGTGAATGTAAAGCATGTATAAAATCACTAAAATTGAGTATTTCTTTTTTATATTTTTTTATATCTTTTACAATTTTAAATAACATGAAAATAAATAAATAAAAAAAGTAACTAAACTGTTAATTTCTGATTTGATTGATTGGTAAAAGGTTGGGATTGAGTGTCTGGTTTAATAAATATCACAAAGTTTTGTGTCCACATCAATCATCAATAATTCCTTAAGTAAATGTAAGGCCAAAATAAAATTGGTTCGAAAAGTAGATGTTCATCTTATCTTTAAGAAAATCAAAATTAAATTTGTTTTCTATCAGTCAGACTTTTTTTATAGCTATAATTGTCAATGCCCTTTTGTATCGGCATTATTGAGTGTATTTTATGGATGGTAAAATAAAGTACATTGTTTTCTTTTGACAGATAAAAACCTATATTTTTTGGATTAAACAGGTTTTAAACTCTTTTGGTACAAAATTTCAGAACTGTAGCATTACTACAAGTACCTTATAAAAAGCTAATATATATCTCTAAACATTTGTGCCAAGTTTCAAAAAATTTGGTGATGTAGGGTGCAGATTTGTGTTTTTTTGTGTTTTTTGAAAAGTTTTTACTCTAATGCAAGTTTTCAAGTTTGTAATGGAATTTATTTTAATATCAAGGAGTCGTTGCTACGGTATTGCTAAGGGCGTGATTTTTATAGGGTTGCATAAAAAATGAATTTTAGTTGACATATTCAATACTTTCAATAATTCCAATAACGGATTTAAATTTATTATAAAATTTTGGATAGAAAAAATCTAAAAAATTTATGATTTTTGACCCAAAATAGGGGTATGAACCACCTTAACAATGCTGTTTTACGTTTGACATCGAGTAAAAATAATAAATTAAAAAATTCGTGGTTTATATAAATTGCTGGTTATTAATCCATGCATTTAAAAAATATACGCAAATCCGTCGCACGACAGGGCTAATAGGGACTTGCTCGTCTTAATCGTTGAAAATATATATTAATATATTATAATAGTACTATGTAGTTGTAAGGAAACTCGCAGAAGACTAAGAAAAGTCTTTTCATCGAGAACCTTTAAAATATAAAATAAACTTAAAATTTAAAGAGTAAAATTATAAAACACACATGAACTTTTTAAAGTCTACTGTTCAGTAATATTATACTATGTTTATTGCAAAGAGATCATCCATAAATTACGTAACGCAAAATTTCACAATAAACAAAAAATAATCAAAAGTTTTTCCTCGGCGAGTCTTAATTAAATAAATAATCAAAATAAAATAATAAGACGTAAATATTGTAATTTAATTTAAAGAAATTTATAAGGATAAGTTTACATACTATACCAGATGTTTCAACTTAAATAATCAAAATAGGAAACTAAGTTAAATGAAAATCTTAAAATCTCCTACTTCTATTATTAAAATATTTTGGCGTTGCGTAATTTAGGGACGATTCCTAACCATATTTATTTAATTTTTAATTTTTTTTTAATTTTTTTTTTAAAGTTTAAATTGTTCTCATTTAATTGTATTTTATTAATTGTACTTTTATATTTAATACATATCGATAAAATTGGTTTTGTTAATTATGAGATCTTTTAGTTTTTTCAAAATTCAGTAAATTCTATATTTTGAGATATTATTTTGTTTTATAAAGGCACCAGTATACAATTGAAAATAGAGGCACCGGTATACAATTGAAAGTCTCAAAAATTTTATTTTTTGAATAAGCGATGTGAAGTTTCCTGTTTCTTGTGTGATATATCAGCTGACGTTGTTTTGAAAAAAGTTATTAGTAAGATGAGTAAGGGGCAAGTCCGAAGTTATTAGTAAGTTGAGAGGGGCAAGTCCGAGCTTATATTTGAACATAAATAAAATATTTTGGTAGATGTTAATTTGATAGATATTTAAAGCATTCAAGTTTTTAAGTAAAGGATCCGCACGAGTGAATTTATTTTTATTATAAATCTTGATGCGTGTTTTTGGTGTATATAGAGAACTTATTTAGATTTATTTGTACTTCCCCAGGCAATGTTAGCATATGTTAGATAATTTTGTAAGAAAAATCTAAGAAAAATCGAGAATTTTTAGATTCTCCTGGGAAAGTATAGGTTTGACTTTGAAAAGTATGCCGATACTATTTGATATTTTTGTATTTAATATTTTCAAATGGAATTTCCAAGAAATCGTTTTGTCAATAATTATGCCTAGAAATTTAACAGTTCTTTCGATGTTTATGTTATCAATTTTTAGTAATGTTAGCATGGTTAAATGTTTTTTTACTGGTTGCAATGAAACAAGATGTGTTTTGTTTTTTCTGTATTTAAAGATAATTTATTTACTTTAAACCAAATGTTTAGACTCTCAAGGTCATCGTTCACAGATTCAAAAAGATTTTCAATTGATGACGATGAATAAAATAAATTTGTTTCATCAGCAAACATTATTGTATCAAGTTTTTTTAGTGATTGTGGAAGATTGTTAACATAAAGTAAAAATAAAAAGGACCAAGAACGGAACCTTGAGGAACTTTGCATTTTATTTTTAGTAAATTTGAATATTTATTATCGTTCGAAATAACACATTGTTGTCTGTTGCACAGATAACTTTTATACCAATCTAGGCTAGTATTTTTTATTCCATTTTTTTCCTTTTTTTTTTTTTTGTAAGATATCATGATTAATTGTGTCAAATGCTTTGGGTAGGTCTATAAAAGTTATTAATACAAATTGCTTTTTCTTAAAAGAATCACTTAAGCTATTAACTAAATCTAAAATTGCATGTTCTGTTGAGTGTTGTGCTTGAAAGCCGAATTGTTTTTTTATTTAAGAATTTGTTTTGAATTAGGTATTCATATAATCTATTGTAGATTATTCGTTTAAGTATTTTAGAAAAGGTTAGAAGTATTTAGATCAATCTGTAATTGTTTATTTGAAATGTTTCACCAGTTTTAAAAATAGGTACAATTTTAGCTACTTTTAATTTATCTTGTTTTAATCCTAATTTATTTCGGTTTTAATTGATGGTTTAAATATTTTGAAATTAGGTTTGCGTATCTTCGAAAAGACATTAACGACAATAATACTGCAAATGTCATCTATACCTGGAGACTTGTATGTTTTGAGAGAGTTTATTTCATTTTCAAGTTCGTCAATTTTTAAATTTTTTTGAAATTGCATTATTATTGTCATACTCTTTATTATCTACGACAATTTGAGCAGGTAAACTATTTATATTGCAGGTTTTTATCCCAATTATTTCTTTCATGATATACCAAGTTTTCTTTATATCATATTTGTGTTTTTTATTTTATTTGAGTAATAGTTTTTCTTTGCATTTTTATGAATTTTTTCAAACAAGTTTTTATACTGTTTGTAAACATTTAGGTTTGCCTCATTTCTATTTTTTAAGTATTTAATATAAAGTTTTTGTTTTTTTTTTAGGATTTTTTAATACCTTTGGTGATCCATGGACATTTTAAGTATTTTTATTTTATTAATTTTACTTTAATTGGAAAGTGCATATTATAGTTTTTTAGGAAAATTTTTTGAAAGTTGATATAAGCAGAGTAAGTGTGCCCAAGATTGCATTTATGGTATACCTTATCCCACTCTTCTGCTGACAGTGAGTCTTTAAATTGTTGAATAGCAAATTTGTTGATTTTTTTTTCATAAGCTTTAATTTTACACAGGGTTCCCACTATAAAACTGAGGCTAAAAGTAAGGATTTTAAGGAGATATTTTCCTAATATTTATTGAGATTTGATTGTGAACAACAATTTTTTGAATGAAAAAGTATGGTGAATTAAGGAGAAAACAATTACATTAAAAACAAAATCTTATTTTTTTTCAATAAATATTAAATATAAACGGAGAAATTATTATAAATTAATAAATTACTATATATATATATATATATATATATATATATATATATATATATATATATATATATATATATATATATATATATAAAACAAAAAAATATAGGTTTGCAAACTATCAAAGAACTATATTTTCTTCTTTATTAAAAGTATAACACAGTCAACAATTTATGTTTTCTAAAATCTCTATGAAAATACACTTCTTTTGGGACCCAGGTTGACATACTTTTAAATAATTTTTTTTGTGACTATTAGGGATTTTGTGACTAAGATCAATCTATAAAAACAAAAATATTTCTTTAAAGTCTTAGCAATCGATAAATATTCATTTACTTATCAAGATTCTAGTTCATTCTCAACATATATATGTATTGGACAATTAGGGAAAATTAGAAGGTTTAAGCATTTTTTAATGTTGAGATATCGTGTTTTGAGTTTATGAATTATGTTAAAATCTTCATTTTTAGATATAAGGCAAATAATTAAAAATTTTTTTAGAAACATCCCTTTTTGTATCTATTTTTTGATAATTGTTCTTGATCTTTATCAATCCAACCTTTCCTAATTCCTTTCAACTCTTTTCTTCTTTTTTTTTTTTTTTTGCTTCTCCTTTTTTCATTATATTCTGTAACCGCTTTTTTTTGTGGTCTTTTTTTACTGAACTGGTTATCGTATTTTTTCTAAAGTCTAGATTTAAATGTTTAAATACACGATAAATACCAGATGAACCTTCATTAAAAGAAAGAACTGCTGAGTTTACTCCCATTTCAAGAACATCTGTCTTTACATAAACATTTTAGGACATCGGGACCAGATGATATTATTTAGTCCTTCATTACAATTTTGAGTTTGCCCATAAAAACATTTTTTCAAAAAACTGTCGTTACTCAATTCATCAAAGCTTTCTTGATAATTTCATAAATCCATTCAGGCAAGTTTAATTTTGGAGAATAGTTTTCATCTGCATCTGCATTTTTACTTTTTTTCCACTTGCACCAGCTATCTGGACCAATTGGGCAAAGAATATGTCAATGTGATTTGTCTTCAAAATCTGTGTAATGATGCAAAACAGCTTTTATGTTTTTTTTCATTTGATACACTTTCTGTTCATCAGTTAAATTTTGTTTTGTAGCTATTTGCCTGATAGAAATACTAAAAGCATTCTGTAATGTATTTACACTTGCTTCAATTAATCTCCCTTTTCCAGACAATTTTTAATTGTCATATGACACTTTGCGTTGACTTCTCAAACGTGAACCTATTCTTTTTTGAACATGTCCAACACATTCTAATTTTTCAGGTGTAATACTAAAAACATCATATGGCTTGCTTGCAACAACATCATTAAAAGAAGAAGAATCACTATCTCCTTGATAGTATTTGTAAATTAAACCATATTGCAAGAGAGAACAAGAGAATATATCAACTGCACCAGCACTCTCCATGGTTCCTGAGGACCTAGTATGATTTAGACTACATTTGTGCTTTGCTTTCCATGTTTTAAAAGCTGTAGAGCCTTTATTATTTTCCAAAATTTGAGAACCTCTACAATATTTACTCAGTATTTGTGTATCTAAACATTTTCCTCCACATGGCTGTTACAACGCCATTAAATGAAGAGTGGCCTCATATTTGCCAAGAACAATCAATAGCAACTAGGACAAGAGCTTCTCCAGTATTAAGTTTTTCTTTTGACTCTTGCTTAGCATTAAGAGCAGCCTCATTCATTGATTGTTCTGAAGCAACTTTGTATGCTTATTTAACGGTTTTACTTATATTGTCTAAAACATTTACAGTTAAACATGACATGATCATAAGTTGTGAAAAATTAACCATTGGTTTGTATCCTCTTCCAATTTCACGGAATCCAATTACCATTTTCAGGTTAACATCAAACATGTTTCTACCTTATTTATCATTTTTAACCATGTTTGAAGTAAAATTACTGTATGTAAAAGAACATTGAGCATTGATTTGTACATGTTAAAATAAATTTATGGGAGAAACCCATTCTGCTAGAATAATCATCTGTGATGTTAACTTTACTTTTACAATCAGGACATGCACTAATCGAATAAAATAACTGTTTGATAAAAATAAAATTAACAAGAAGAAAATAATCATTTGTGTTGGCATTATTTGTATCTTCGACATCAAACTTTAACTTTTTAGAACTGATACAGGAAACATTTTCAGACAAGTTACCAGTTACATTCGTATCTTTAATACATTTGGTGTGCTTATTACCACTAAATTTTCTTTTCTTATATCTTGAAGCATTCTTATAATTACCCATTATATATTTAAGTTATTAACGTAAAAAAATATTTCAAGTAAACATTGTATCAACACAACCTGTGTTAGTATAATGGTTTTGTCACAAGAAGTAAATAATCAAGTGATCGTGAAATGATGCAATTTCAATAAGTAAAACGGTTTTATTTTTAAAACTGAACATAGTTAGCCTCTAAACTAAATCTTTTATTATTGCAAAACACAAAAACATACCAAAACAGTGGTTAAACAAAAGTTTTCAAACTGCTTTTTTCCGTTGTTATAGGCGTTGCTAAGGAAGTTACTTTATATCATACCTGCAAAATGCAAAATAGTTGCTTAAAAAATTAAAATTATTAAAAAATAATTATACCATCATTTTCAGCATTGTTAAAATTCTCAAAAATCATATTTTTCAATTTTTTTGTTTTTTTGATTTTACACCTTTTATTTTCTGTGAAGCCACCTTAAGGAGGAGTGGGAACCCTGTTACAGCTATTATTAGACTTTGTATCTTGTGACAAGGAGAAGAAAATAGGAAACTGATCAGATATATCTGTCTTTATTATTTCTACCTTTAGAGAAGTATCAAAGATTGAATTAATTAATGTATTGTCTATTGCAGTGATTGAAGTTGGAGTTACTCGAGTTGGTTTGTTAATAATTGGGAAGATGTAATGTTGAACCATTTCGCCAAAAAAAGTTTAGTATTGGCATGTTTATCCTATTGTAAACAATCTATGTTTATGTCTCCAATACATAATTTTTTTTTTTTGCTCATTGTTGTTTTTAATAAAAATTTGTTTTAAATTATTGTAAAACTTAAATCACCTTCAGGTGATTCCGGTAACATGTGGAGACCAGTATGTTTTTTGATTTGTTGCTAGTTATTTTAACTGTAAAAACCTCACTATCGGCATCTGAGATCGAAAGGTCATCTCTTATTTTGGTAACTTGATCATTCCTAAGTTATAATTCCACCTCCCTTTTGTTAGTTTTTTTTTCAGATGATAATAATTTGTAATTAGTAATTTTTAAACTTGGATTTGTTCTGCATGATTCGTCTGAACACCACGTTTCTGTTAGGCATATCGTACTGAATAAATATTCGCATTCGATAAGAAAATGTTTTAGCTTATCCGTGTTGTGATTTATATTTCTTATGTTAATGTGTATTACAGTAAAATTACTTTTTAAGGTTTTTAGTTCACTTTTAAAAGTTTTTATTTCAAAAAAGGATGAACTAAAATTGTTTTCGTTAAAAAAATGCAATCAGCGCCAGAAATATCATTAAGTAAATCGTTTGCTGAATTGAAAATATTTAAGTGAATTTTTTCAAAATCTATTGTAAAGTTAGTCATTATTTAAAATCGTTGAAATAACGCTTCGCTTAATAAAACTTCGCGCGTTTTTTTTTTTCTATCTCTACAATAAATTTTATCAAATTTAATAACAGCAAATCAATGATATATTTAAACTAGATGTGAAAAGTGAAGCCGTTTTTTACCCTTTTACGAATGGCGGATTAAATTTATAAACAAATATATATATATATATATATATATATATATATATATATATATATATATATATATATATATATATATATATATATATATGGTAGTGTCACAGTTATTGGCACCTTAACGCTATTTTTGATAATATTTTCTGTACATAAATCGTACCAGTGAATAAAACTTTTTCAAATTCGGCACAATATTAGATAAATACCTTGTAAATGACCTGACGCATTTAATTTTTCATTTGCGCAAAAAATCTAGTATATATTCACATTATAAGTAAGTTGATTCGTTGTCCCAAGTTATTGGCACTTTGACTCAATTATTGGCATCAATTTGAATCCAGATCTAGAGAACCTAATGATCAATTTTTTTTTAGTTTTTAAATTTTGTTTTTTGTTTGTAAAATAACTACAAGTTTATTACATATTATAGTTATAGTATATTGAATACATATATATATAATAAATGTTGTAATTTATCAACAAAAACCACGAAATTGAAGAGAATTTAAAGAAATAAAATTGTATATTTATTTAATTGCACTCTTGGCACACAAAAGGAAAGTTCTGTTTTTTAATAAGCTTTTTTATATTTGTCAGCTTTTTGTGCTCTTCAGATATACAGTTTAAGTGCACAGCACGATTACACGAATCACAGTTCAACCACAACCTTGCTATTATTTCCTCTTCATAATTTACCTTGCACACATAACAAATCCAATTTTCATCTTCTATGGATCCATTGACTTTATTTGTCAGCGTTTCTCTATGCTCTTGTGTAGATAAAGCATATACTAGACGTTTCTTTCGTTTATTTACAGGTTGTTTTTTTTTTACCTCTGTTTGAGTTTAGATAAAAAGCCGTTTCGTCTAAATTAAAAATACGTTCTGGTGACTTAATCAAATGACTTAATTCCTTATCTTCAATGAACTTTTTAAAGTTGCTATACCATGCCAAAAAGGACTCTTTGGTGACACTGGACCTACCTAAAGATGTTTTTGACTTCAAGTCAGGGTGCCTGTTTAGATATCTGTATGCCCAAGTTCTTGAAAGGATTCCATTTTTAAATATAGCAGGATGTGAACTTTTATGTAATATTTCTGAAATTATTATTAATAAGTCATTTATTTTTAAAGGAAATCCTCTTCTTGCCATTTCAATAAGATATTTTTCACATGCTTCTTCTATGTACAGTGGCAATGTAGGTGCTGGTCCCGGCCTACACATAAAGCTACTTAAGCCAGATAGTTTTGTTTTTAAAGTACTGCGAGGAACATTATACATTTTGGCAGCTGATTTGATAGACATATCTGATTTTTTAACTGAGTCTATCGCTCTCTGCATGCTACTATTATCATACTGCTTTCTTTTAACTTGTCTCTTAGACTCGCTTGATTTTAGTATTTTAGACTGAAAAAGAAATTATAGAACTCAAAGTAACTCACAGAATTACTGTTAGTAATGACTTAAATGTAATTAATACCAATATTAAAAATATACGGTGCAACAAAAACCTAAAAAATATCGTATTTTAAGAGTTATGAACATATCCATTATTATGCCAATACTTGAGTTGTTGTCACAATTATTGGCACCCAAATTTAAAAAAAGAATAACACAAGAAGTTTTTATTGTAAAACAAAAATTATTTTCTTGACTTTTAGATAATATTCCGTATTACCTTTGGTGCCATTTTGAACTTCTGATTTTAATTAATAAACTATGGAATCAATAAAATGTTCTCGTCTTCTTCAGAAATAAAAACCGTATCGAGGTTAACGTTTTCGGCAAATTATTGCGTTTTTTTCTTACATAAATAAAAATTTTTATAAAAAAATTGACAACCAGCAAAATTTTTTTACTCAAACAGTAGACGATAGGTTACTCTGTTTATACGGTGATAATTTTTTACTTTTCAACTAGAAATAACTATATAATTTTTTGAAAAAAATGAAAATTGCCAATAATTGAGTCATGCCAATAACTGTGACACTACCATATTGTTTTTACATGATTAATTTGGCAATTTGGGATAACGGTAGTAACCAACGTGGCCATCAACACACCTACTCTTAGATAATGTTAAATATTTATCATAATATTTTTATTATAATTTATGTACAGTGCAGAGTCCTAAAACGTGAACATGCCAATCCTCCTTACTTAAACTTTAGACCTAACCCAATTCCACATTGAAAGCAAGCTAATTCTAATAGAGTCTAGCATAACAAAATAATGCATTTTATAATTTGTATAAACAAGGGGTTAGCAATCTTTTAGAACGGAAGACCCAAAGTTTGTAATTTATAAAAATTTTCTAGTTTTTAAAAAGCTACTAACATCTTGTTTTTCAATATTATAATATTATTTGTGCATGAAGCTGGAGAGTCGCATTATAACATTGAAATTTTAGCATCAAATGTTTATACAAGGGTCGGCAACCTGCTTGCGAGCAGCAGGTTGCCGATTCTGGTATAAACATTTAAATAATATAATGAAGATTATGTACTTACATAAATCTTTATTTGTTTTTACATTAGGCCAACAAACACAAACTTTGAAAAAATAGTTGTGTTACGAGTAAACATCTCGTCTGTGCTCATTTAGTTCTGTATGTGTCAGGTATTTTTAAAGCACAACACGGTTTAAAAAATGTAGAATATAGAAAATGTCATTAAAATACTAAAGGTTGGGTGAGTATGTAACACAAGACTACAAACGCTGCCTAATTTTCTTTTTTTTAAATTTAGTTTAGTTTATTTTAGCGGTCAATAATTTAAAATATTTACAACAATTCGTAATAAATTTATAGACTTTTGAAAAATTATGAATGTTTAAATTACCAACAAAGATGTACTGCATCAGATACCTCTATACTAACAGTCTCAAGGTACTTGTGCACATCTGCGACACAAGTACCATACTTTAAGAACATAATAGAATACTGGAAACATATGTGGAGAGAGTTTATTTCCAGTTATCGTTTAAAAATTCTCTTTTAACTAATTTAAATGTTTATCTAGTCGATTTTTAAAAATATTGGCGGAAATCGCGTCATTCACTATTTGCGGCAGGTTAGTCCGCAGCAACACAACACGGTTCATGAAGAATTTCTCTCTTGGCATGCAATTGAGTACTCTTTGCTGCGCAAGTCCTCGATTATGACCACGCATAATATACTTTGACGACGAAGGAAGATTGAATAATAAGTGAAAATTTATTTCATTAAATCCACGCATAAACTTGAATATCAGAATTAAATTACTTCTTATTCTTCTTTCTTCAAGACCTAACATGACTCTTCGCCGCTCGGCGCACTATGCGTCGCTTAGCGGAAATAGGATTTTATACATATTTTTTAGTGATTTTTCATGTTTAAACATATTAAGTTTTTTTTTTTTTGCATTCAGTTTCTAATTCTCTATAAAAAAAAAATCAGTTTTAGTTTTTTAAACTTTTGATATGTTAAGGGTTTTTTTAAGGTTTTAAAAAACTTGCATTTTTGTTAAAATCCTTTCAAATATATGATAAGTGTTAAATTTTTATATTATTTTTATGCGAAATTATAATAATCATATATTTAATTGAATGTAAAACTAAAAAATAGAAAAAAAAAGATTTTTGAAAAAGACCCTGAGCAACAGATAAGGAAATATGAGGAGGGACAGCTTATTTTAAAAGAGGATGAAAAGCTGATTCAGCAGGGTAACCAGCTCATCAAGCAGGGTGAACAAAAAAAGAAGGAGGGCCAATTAATACTTGAAACTCTTGGACTGAAGTTAAACAGGTACGTATAATATGTGTATGTATATGTGTCTGTGTGTGTGTGTGTGTGTGTGTGTGTGTGTGTGTGTGTGTGTGTGTGTGTGTGTGAGTGTGTGCATATGTGTGCATGTATATATATAAATATTATATTGTGTGTGCATATATATTTATACATATATATATGTATATATATATATATATATATATATATATATATACATATATATATATATATATATATATATATATATATATATATATATATATATATATATATATATATACATATATATATGTATACATATATATACACACAATAAAAAAAGATAATATGGAAAAATTGTTCTTCAAATAGTCCAGATGAAACCCGTAATCTTTTGTTATATTTTGCCAAAGAGACTGCTAGTTTTATTCAAGAGAAGTTTGAACATTTACAAAATGAAATTTTATCTTTGGAGAATATTAAGTTTACACTTCATGAAAATACTTTTGTTATAAATTCAAGTTTATCAACTATTTATACCACAATGAATGATGGTAAAACACTTAATGCTGTAGTATCAAAATGCTTAAAAAAAATTTAGCATCTCAGTGCTGTCATGTATGTCAAGCAAGTCCTAAGAAGTTTAATTTGGAAACTATTTGGAATAAAGATAAACTTGTAGACAAGAATATATTAAAACTTGGAGTTTGCAGTCTTCATTTGTGGATATCCAGCATGGAGTGGGTCTTCAATACTGCATGCAAACTTCCTACAGTGAAACAAGGAAGAAAAAATTCCAGCAAAAAACAGCCAAGAATTTATTGAAAACAAAAAAAAATTCCAGCATTTATTCAAAACACAATAAAAAATAAGGGTATCTTTTGTCAGTAAGGGAAGTGGTACATCCAATACTGGCAATGTTGCACGAAAATTCTTTAACAATCCATCTGTGACTGGAAGAATTTTAAATTTGAATACCAATATGATCAAACTATTTAGAGACCTGCTCATTGATATGAACAGTACAACCACAAGACCAGATGTAAAAATGTTTTTAGCTGAACATCTGTTTGATCTCATTTCTAACGATCAGTTTTTAAAAGCTATTTCAATTTCACAGTCTGTGCATAGAATGGTAGTTCATGGTGTTTCTTTTATTAAATATTTTAAGTATCCATTAGGTTCTTTGTCTGAGAGTGCCATTGAAGCCAGGAACAAAGCCAACAAAACTGCACGAGTAGGTCATGCACGTTTAACTTCTTTTGCTGAAAATAGTAGGGATACAGCTAATTATTTATTTATGACATCTGACATGTATCTATACTGCAAGAAAAACAAAATGCAAGAGGTATAAAAGCTATACTGTAAGAAGATTCAGCTGATAACTGTTATTAAGGTAAATATTGGAGAAAGCTATGTGTATCTTTAAATTTAGATATTTAATGTTATCGTTTAATTCTATTAATGATACATTTTAGGTGCTGGTAGTAGGCAATCTGATATTTCTGAGGTCTTTTCACATAATCAACACAGAATGTTTTTTTTTTATGTTGGAAAAAAAAAAAAAAAAAAAAATTCATTGTCCATGCAGCTGTAATTGATAGGCAAGTTTTAAAAACGGTTATTTTCATAGCCACAAATTGTTAAAAACCTATTTTAGCATCAGAACCTTTATTCTGCAATTGAAGGAAATGGAACTTTTTTATTTATTTCACTTTTATTTATAATAAAATACTTTTGTTATTTCCTTTTTTATTTAACATAAAAATATACATTTTAGACAAGGTGCTGGTGCATGTTATTTCATTTTTTATTTAACATGAAAATATAAGTAGGAGATAAAAAATGCATGTAATCTCTAAAAAAGATAAACTGATATATCAGACTTAGAGTTTTAAATATCAAAAACTATCGGTTTTATGTTTTTTTATTCAAAAATATAATAAGTACAGATAAACCGCCACAAAAAAAAAACGGAATGAAAATAAACCGCTAAAAAAAACGGTTTTAAGACCGAACTTTTTATATAAATATATATATTAACAAACAATATCTCATAATTAACGTTTTGTTAAAAAAATTACTTCAAAATGTTAAACAGTTCGCTAGTTATAAGACTATTTCCATTTTTTCTATCAGCGCGACGCATTGTGCGGCGGTGCAATCCTTAATCTCAGAAATGGTTTTTGTAGGACGGTTTTGAACTTTTTCTTGCGCTTCTATGTCTGCCCGTTGGTAAGGTGACTACGCTTGGATAGCATACTCTCGGTGAGGACGAACATATGTGGTGTACACTTCTTTCGACAGTGAAAAACTACGGCTGCGAATAGTTTTTTTCAGCCTCTCTAAGGAGCGGTTAGCGTTCACCGCAGCTGCTAAAACTTGAGCATTACCTTAAAGATCATTTGAGATAAAAACTCCAAGATTTCTCTCTGAGCAACTTGATTACAAGTGGCAGGCCGTCTGATCTTGACATGTAATAGTCTCGTTTTTATACCTTTTTTCTCGGCCAGTAGGCATGACTAGTAACTAAGTAAGTATGCATGACTAGTAACGAAGTAAATAAATTTATTTAAAAAAGTAAAGTTGTCGACGTCAACTCTTCTTGCCCTTCCCCCTGCCTCTTGGCAAAAAATCTCCAAACCCCCTCCTCCCTATTTTGTTGACGCAAATAATGGACAGTCCCTAAAATAATAGTTCATGATTCCTTAATATATTTTCAATTAAAACGGGATTAAAGTTTTGAATAGAAAAGTAAAACGACAGACGCTTTTGAAGCATTTTTATGAATTAAAATACTTTTTAATAAGCATAGGCTCATAAAAAAACTTTTTTTTTTATAATTATTAAAACTTGCTTTTGAATTATCTTTAATTTATTGGGAGCTTTTAACTTGCACATTTAACTTGCACTTTTAACTTTTATTCCACACTTTGGCTTCAGCTTTTGCTATTTTTACAAATGACAGACTATTGTTATAAAATAAAAAAAACTTTTTTTTTCTTTTTTTGTCCAATAAAATCCCGTTGTCACGTTAAATAAGTAGACAAAATGATATTTTGCGCATGCGTTAGTTTACAGATACCTATTTAACGTATTAAGTCACGTTAAATAAGTAGATCGTTAAATAAGTTGGCAAAGTGAACAGTCAAGGCATATTTTATTAAACCAGACGAACAAATTAAAAAAGCATACGTTATCTGAACTAAAAGCATTTACTTAGTCAAGCGAATTAGTATTATTTTACGGTATTTTCAGGGTTGTTACGGCATAATATGTCTGGCAGATCTGTCGACATATTTTTAGACATATTTTCTGCCGACATAAAATATGTCCCACATATTTTCTATAGACATATTTTGACATAACTTTATGTCTGAATTATTTTCTGCTGACAAAATATGTCAGACATATTTTCTATGGACATATTTTGACATAATTTTATGTCTGAAATATTTTCTGCTGACATAAAATGTGTTAGACATATTTTCTATTGACATATTTTGACATAATTTTATGTCGGAATTATTTTCTGCTGACATAAAATATGTCAGACATATTTTCTATTGACATATTTTGACATATTTTTATGTCTGAATTAATTTCTGCTGACAAAATATGTCAGACATATTTTCTGTTGACATTTTTTGACATAATTTTATGTCTGACATATTATTTTATTTCAATCTAACAAATTTATTGCGCATTTCAGCTTAATTTAAAGAGTAAAGTGAAAATAGTCTAACAAATTTGTTGCTTTTTTGCAATCAGTTATGCTTTATAAAACTTTTATTTTAATTCCTATATGCAAAAATCAGTTGTTTTACAAAGGTCTCTTTATACTCTTTTTAGCGATGCATCATTTGATAGTAGTGACTAATATTGACTAGTATTGATGCATCATTTGATAGTATTGATTAGTATCAATTAGTATTGGCGATTTCCCGTTAGAAAAATCTAAAAATCATCTCAAGCTGAGTTTTTATTACTGAAAGTGGTTTTTATTAGTATGACTAAACTTAAAATTATTCTTTTAATTAAAATATTAATAGAAAAAAACATTATCAGTTATTTTTAATTAATAGTTGATCTTGAAAAAGGTTTCATTATGAAAAATTGAATTCAAAAGATTCTAATAATTTATAACTAATTACGAATAATATACTTATAGTTATAATAGTTATGATACATTTATCATTAAAAAAACTGACAATTGCATTATAATTGCATATTTAACTGCCATAAACTTGCATAAAATATTTTGAGTGAAATATATATTTTAATAATTATTTATTTTGTTTTCCTTACGATTTAAAGTCAAAAATGGAGAATAATTTATTAACTGAACAAGTGAAAACTGTAAAATGCGCAAAAATTTTACAAAGGCAAATTAAATAACCTCAAAGATCACCTTCTTCGAAAACACAATGAAAAAGCCGACGAAATTGAATTAGTTGAAGCTACCCTAGCTACAAGGCATCGAAATGACGATGAAATTCAATTAATTAAACGAATCAAGCTAGAAGTTGATGTAAATCAATTAATTAGAGAAATGATTCGATTAATGATGCGCCGTAACTTGTCTTTAGCATCAGCTGATGAAATTGGACAAATGTTTTTAGTAAAAAATGCACTCAAAAAATTCAAAATTTTTATAAATCGTCACAGCATGAAACGCTACATTCAACATGCATGTGAAAATATTTTTTCGCTAATAAGAAAGGAAACTGAAAATGTTCTTATGTCGTTGATGTTTGATAGTGCGTCGCGATATAGAAGAAACGTGTTTGGATTTAGTTGCAGATATATCAAGGACGGGGAAATAGTTGACAAAACCTTAGGCATAATTACTCAAGAAGGTCGACAGTTTGGCGAAATTTTGGTTGCTCAATTGAAAAATGTGATTGGAAAAATTGGAAAATGTGCTAATGATATCTACACAGCTTGCACAGATCAGGGAAAGAATGTGATGAAGGCTTCAAATATTCTCCAAAATACACAAGACCAAATGAAAGTAATCCTTGAAATTTATGGTGACGAATTTATAGATTTCGAAGACGAAAAAATGATATTGGCGCTTTAGAGAATGAAGAAGGGAATTATAGTGAAGCCCACACTGTTTGCGTTGAAAAATCGGTAGGATTGTTCTGTTCAACCATGGTTTGTGGCGCACATGTGTGTCAGCTAGCTGCCAAGGACGTAACGTCAATGTTTGAAGATGCATTGAATAATATAAAAAAGGTTGCTATTGAATCCAAAAAAGTAGCATATATTCAAACATATAAAAATCTAAAAAAGCCTCGTATAGAAATTGCACCTCGTTGGGATTCCACTTTTTTGATGATAAAAGATTTTCATACCAACGCAGAATCATATCAAAGGATAAAACACGACAAGTTAAAGTTAAATGATGCATCATGGAGCTTAATAGATGAATATTTGAACGCATTTTTACTAATACATTCGGCCATGATGGATTTTCAATCACCAAAATTATCAATGAGTGAATTCTACGTTCGATAGAAATCGAGGACGTTCCAGCAGGTGATTTGGGATTAAAATTGTTACTGACCAACGCAATTAATATACGAGAACAAGTTTTTTTTAAATGTGAAGCATTTATTGCTGCCGTAGTTCTGGATCCTAGATTTTGATTTACATCAGGTCATCAACTGTTTATACAGAACTGTTGAATAGAGGAATCATACAGTTGATCAAAATCCATCAAAAAATTTGCACTCGACAAGAACAGTCAAATTCTTCATTAACAGAAGAATCCGTACAATTAAATGCGTCATATTAATCAAATACTTCTCAAGAGATGATTCCGATGAACTCAGAAGATGTTGAAGCTGAAAAAGTACGCCGTTTCATTGAATATACTGGAGGAGGAACAAGGCAAGGTATTGTTAATGCATCTTCAGAATCAGATGAAGATATTCGTTAACTAATTTTAGAATGGGCTCTTAATGAATCACGAGTGACATTAGATGTTGAATTCAACATTCTTGCTTACTGAAAGAAAAATCAAAAAATAAAATGGGATTGACTCTATGAAATTTCGCAAGTAGTTTACGGTGCAGCGTTCTCCAGCGTAAAAGTTGAACGTGATTTCTCTGGATTCGCTTTGGTTTATAGCCATCTACGTACTCGCATTTCAAATGATTTCTTAAACTCTATCATGGTGGAAAAAACAATCTGGATTTAATTGATAAAATAAAATTCGTTTAAAAAACTTGTTTACTTATTTAAAAAACAACTCTCATTTTTTTTTAGTCAAACAACTGTTTTTCTACAAGGTCTCTTAATTTGCAATAGAATCTTTTGAGATTTCATTTTTCATTATTAAAACTTTTGAGGAATTGTCAATTGAACCTGTCATTTTGAAAAGGACACAAGTCCAAAACTTTTAACAATTAGTTAATAAATTTAAATTAAAAATTTCTGTATGATTTATATTTTTTTATAAAAAATAAAAGTTACATAAGTTATATATGTTCTTGATTTATCTACTTTTATGTTTAATTTCTTTTGTAGTGTAGAAATTATTTTATTAAAAACCATGTTTTGTTAATTTTTAATAGTTTGAATAAATGGACTTGTGCCCTTTTTAAAATGACAGGTTCAATTATTTTATTGTTAAATAAATCATAGTCATAATATACATAGTCTGGCCAGTTGAAGAGCGCTTTTGTTTATCTTATTGTTAGCGTTTTTTTAGAACCCAGTCTACTAACTAGTGCACACTGTTTGTAAACAAAGACTCGTTAAGAATAATATTTACAAAAAGGTTGTTGATTTATTCTTGGTATTTGCAAATGCCTGGTGCTAATTGTTCCATTTTCGGTTGTGGTACTTCTCGAAGAAATAAAGGTGTTTCACTTTTTAAGATACCATCCACCGATGATGATTTCAACAAAGAATGGAGGAAAAAACTTATACACATTATAACTAAAAATAGAGTAATTGACGAAAGCCTAAATTTTTTTAGATTTTTGTGCACTTATATTGAAAATAGTTTATTTATCGTGCCCAGACAGTAGTCTGGGCACGATAAATAAACTATTTTCAACATCAATTCAAATTTTAATTTTTTATTGTTAAAAAACAGAAGAATCTTGCGAAAACGGCCCAACTGGCCAGACTATGTGTTATAATGACTATGAATAAATCATAACTATTTTAACTATAAAAATGTTATTCGAAATTAGTTATAAATTACTACCGGTTAGTCTTCTTAATATGAATTTAATGAGCTGAATATAATTTTTGCGAAATATTTCAAATTCTTCAGCTTTAAGGAATTTAATTTGGCGCAAAATTTTTGAAATTATGTGATCCGTTTTTTTCATAGAATCTTTTAAATTCAATTTTTCAAAATAAAATCTTTTTCAGGATCAACTATTAATTAAAAATAACTGAAACAGTGTTTTTTTATTATTATTTTAATCAAAAAAATAATTTTAAGTTTATTCATACTAATAAAAACCACTTTCAGTAATAAAAACTCAGCTTGAGATGGTTTTTACATTCTTATAATGGAAATTGCCAATATTAATCAATACTAATCAATAGGGATGGCACTTTTACTTACTTTTTTTTTACTTACTCGAGTAAGTTAATTTTTATCAAAAAGTAAACTACATAAGTAATTTGAAACGTTTTATGTAAATTTACATTTCCGTATAAGTAACTTATTTTTTTGAAACGACTTTTACTTTTTAAAGTAAGATTTTTTACTTTAAAAAAAAAGTTATGTAAAAGAAGATTACATCAAAAAGTAATTTACTTTTACATGTAAAAGTAAGTCACGTGAAAAAGCTATTTTACTTTTACATTTAAAAGTAAATTACTTTTAAAAATTACATAATATAAAAGTTTCTCAAACTGTAATTTACATTTAACTACAAAAGTAACTAATTATGTTATAAAGTAACTTGCATATAAAAGTAAATTACATAAAAGTAATATGCTACCAAATGCAAATTAAATTTACAAATAAAATAATATTTTTTAAGTAGAAATTTTTTATTTTAAAAGTAATAACAAATCTTTATTAAAAATAAATTACATCAGAGCCAAAACCAGCTTTTTTTGGTCTTTGAGATAGCTAACTTCCAGACATGGAGCAAACTCCAAACATTTGTATGTTTATACTTATGTCAAATAAGGATGTTATGCATAAAATTGCGATGATTGGAGGCTGGGAACAAAAAAGCTCCAAATTTTGTGTCCCCCCTGCCCCAAATCGAGAGCAACAAGTTGACCATATAAAGTTTAAACCCCCCTCAATTTGAGGGGGTTATAAATTTTATATGGTCATTATTTTTGAACGCTGAAAGATAATACTATGAAACTTAAAATTTATCGATGAATATAAGTCTAGTTGAGAACAGTACAAAAAATATTTCATCAACTTGTTGCTCTCACGTTTGGGGCAGGAGGGGGGAAGAGCACAAAATTTATGGTTTTTATGTTCCCAGCCTCCAATCATCGCAAATTTTTGCAAAGCATCCTTATTTGACATAAGTATAAATATATAAATGTTTGGCGTTTGCTCCATGTCTGGAAGTTAACTATCTCAAAGACCGAAAAAAGCTGGTTCTGGCTCTGTACATAAAAACAAATTTAAATTAGATAAGCTTACATTTTATATAAATTATAAAGTAAATTAAAAGTAACTTATATAAAGTAAGCAAATAAATTTACTTATATTTTAAGATAACTTTGACATGATCTTGTATAAAAGAAATGAAAAAAAGAAAAACCTTAAGGCACTAACATTTAGTTTGCCGCAACATTCGATTTGCGCGGTTTTAGGTATTTCTTCCCTGTAAAGTTTGAAAATATAAATAATAGGTTTCCACCCATGATTAAAACACCTCTCTAGTTCCGGTCCATGATAGTTTTAACTATTATAACCCTTCTCTGGCCAACCATTCGAAAGGTCTGGAATTTAGACAAAGCTAAAATAAGGCATTTAGCAGAAGGCGCATATACCCATGGGAGACTCAGAAAGGGTAGTTTATTAGAAAAGAAAATAATTGGCGTAGTTGTTAGTCTTTTTTTACAATTTTTTTGCGTAAATGCATTTATTATTTAAAAACTAAGGAAAGTTTAAACTTGTCCTGAATTATTGGAGCTATAACACCATGGCCTGAAGATTAAGGAGCCCCGAACTTTATTAAGAGGACTCATTATTTTTGTAAAGATTTTTCGCCACTTTGATACAAAAAAAAGTCCACCTACTCAAAAATATCCTTTAACTCTAAAAGTCTTATATCTTTATCTGCGTGTAGTATATGGCCTAGCTACTGCAAGGCCAGTATAAGCAAAACTTACGGTCCCACAAGCAACTAAACCAAGAACCGCAAAGTTCAGAAGCACTAAGTTATATTTAAAGAGTTTTTTTGTTTGTTTTTTTAAGAAAAGTTATCGCTCCAGAGAAACAGTAATTGGGCACCTTGGCCACGTATGTCTAATAACAAAGTACACTTTGCTTGGCCGTTGTGTAATATACCTTTATCCCAAGCTGTAGCGTAAAAACGATTTATAAGTAGATAAAGAAATAAAAATTGTGGTGATTAGAGCCTGGATACAAAAATGCCCTTAAACATTTACCATCCCTACTACAAATGTTAGGGCAACAAATTAGTAATTTTTATTGTTTTTGTTTTCTTACACTAAGTTTACATCCTCGCCAAATGAAGTGGTTGTTTCAACCTTTTTCTAAACATTCTTATGTGATAAGCAAGAAGCGTAAATTTTGAGATGTAATATTGATGTAATTATTAAAGACATCATTGTGTTATTGGTTATTTGGTTATCCACAAAGTCTTTAAATGAGTTTAACGTGGTTTTTAACAACACATTAAAAGGTTTTTAGAAAACCTCATTTGTACGTAACTATATAATAATATTATAAGTTAAAGAAGAGGCTATTGATTAATTAATTGTAATTGGTTTGTTGATAAAAGGAACCGTTGCATGTACAAATTGTAAAATTTTTTTACATTTTCCTAAACATTCTAATGTGATATAAACTAGAACATACTTGAGTTTGGCACTTAAGTATGTTTTATTTACCAAAAGTATATTTATTAACCAAAATTATTGGTTTTCCAGAATCATAATATTACATCTCAGAGTTTACGCAAGTAGACATCTTTATATTATTGGTTACCATAAAGTCTTTAAATATGTTTAATATGGTTTTTAACAACACATTTAAAGACTTCATTTGTACATAGCTATTAATAATACTATTAGTTAAAGATGCTGTTGATTAAGTAACTTTAATAGGTTTGGTAATAAAAGAATACCCCGCATTTTCAAATTATGAAACTTTTTTACACCGCTTTTAATGTGGTATAATACCATGCAATACTTGTATTTAAATCCATTTGAAGTTAAATCATGTATTTTGTTTAATTTATATTTTCATGGATAAAATTTTTTTAATCCATTTTATTTATATGTTAAAAAAAAAAAAACTCAAAATTTCTGTTATTTATGCAATATTTCTTCTGTTTTAGTTTGTTATTTTAGAAAAAGATTCACCTTTTTCTAAAATAACATACTAAAACAGGAGAATTTGGTACTTCAGATACATATATTTTAATTTTTTAGATAAATTTTCAAAAAATACAAAACTTTAATTGTCAACTTAAATAAGGTTGTTAAACTCAAACTTCAGAAAAACAAATGATCATCAATTTTTAATGACAAGTTTTTAATGTCTTTATTATGTACGGATATTTAGAGGCTTGGCAATAGGACTATTTTTGTCTTCTTTTTTTTGTCTATTTTTGTCTTCTTCTTTTCCCCGCCTTTCGTATATTTTACAAAAGAAAATTAATAATTTGTAACGGCAAATTAAGAAAAATAAAAAATTATAAAAATTAAAAATCCATCACTGTATTAAAGAATGTCTTTATATAATAATAATAAAAAAAAAAACAATGACGAAATTATATTTGAAAAAAAAATTAATTTGATAATTATCAAATCCCATTTAAATCCCCTAAATAATTGGAGAGGTTGCTCAAAATTTATATGTTCATAGTTTTTGAACATTAAGAGATTATTGCATGATACTGACCAGTGGTCAGCTCTGGTCGAAACAGCCACTCAGAAATTAAAGACAGCACTGGTCAGTGACCAGTGCTGTCCCAAATGGGGGTGAGGGGGTATCCCCCTCCCCAAAGCTATTATATATGCATTTGAGTTAGCACATTTGTACATTTAGATGGCAAGTTATGAAGTATTGTTAGCAAATATCAAACATCGAGGACCCTTTTTTTTGTGTGCGTGCGTGTCTCTAGTTAGCAAAAAACACATACGAACCCCCTCCTCAATCAGAGACCTCTTCGGGACGGCTCTGACAACAACCACGCTTAATAAGAGAAGGGAAAAGCAGCAGCATAACTACAAATATGCCTGGCTCATTTACCGTAAATTTTTATCAGGGCCACTAACTTATTTCCTCCCGAAAAAAAATTAATACTGAAACAAATAAATCAAAAAAATGTTTTAAAAGCTTTTATGCAAAAAATTCTTCTTTCTAAAAAGTTATAAACCCCAACTTTAAAGAAAAATAAAATATTAGAGAAAAAAAGTAAGGGTACGACCTCCTTGCCCAGGAAACAAATTTAACATGCACGTTCATCGGGACTACACAAATGCTTTCAAGATAAAGTAAAATCAAAGTAAAGCCGGAATGATAAAGTAAAATTAAAATAAAAAAAAGATTCAAAAAAGTGGAGTTCTCTCCCGTGCTCTGAAAACAGTTTCAACTTGTACTTTTATTAAGTTTACACAAATGCTGGAAGGTTTACACATGCATGAATTACCCATAGCTTAGAAATTATGCCCCCTTTCCCCATCTTCCCCAACAAACTTTCATTATGGCAATTAACCTAATCTGCAAAACAAACAAAAAGAAATAAAAAATCAATGATTATTAAGCAGCCCCTATTAGTACTCATGCGACAGGGAGCCCGTCTCTATACTACTAGTATAGGCAATATTTGCCCCTAATTATAATAGAACTACCCTTTACGATGTACGTGAAAAAAAACAGGCAATAGATTTGAATACGCTACCTATCTCAAAATTTATGTTAAATCAACATGAAATGACTGTTCTTTGAGAAAGTAAATAATATAACTTACTTTTTACTTACTTACCAAGTAAAGTATAAAATTTCAAAGAAAAAAATTACTTTTATTTGTAAAAGTAAATAATTTTTTTTAAATTACTTTTGTGTAAGCTGTTTTTGCTAATTACTTACTTTTACACGTAAAAGTAATTTGTTGTTACAATGTAATTTTATTTTACTTTGTAAAGTAAGTGTTATGTCTTTTAAATATTATATTTACGTAAGTTTATTTCATAAATAAAATCTTTTACATTTAAAAAGTAAATTACATTTCGATGTAAGTTTTTTATGTAATCATAATCAAAAAAAAAGTTTAATGAAGCAAAAAAGCAACATATTTGTTAGACTATTTTCACTTTACTCTTTAAATTAAGCTAAAATGCGCAATAAATTTGTTAAACTGAAATAAAATAATATGTCAGACATAAAATTATGTCAAAATATGTCAATAGAAAATATGTCTGACATATTTTATGTCAGCAGAAAATAATTCAGACATAAAATTATGTCAAAATATGTCAATAGAAAATATGTGGGACATATTTTATGTCAGCAGAACATATTTGACAGATAACAACCCTGAAAAAAAATAAAAAAAACATATTTATGTATATTGATTGAATTCAAATATTCAAATAAGTCATAAAAAACAAAACAAAAAAGCAGCAAAAATAACAGGATACATTCACAACAATGATAGAACTAAAGCCATACCTTTTACGACAGTCATACACAGTAACAAAAGGAAACATCTATAATTTACCATTTTCAATAAATTTCAGGTAAAAATTTCCATTTTTACCTGAAATGTATTCGAATTTTAATTTCAGGTAAAAATTTCCATTACTAGTTTAAACTCTGAAACTTTTTCTCGTTGATTAGTTTGAAGTAAATAAGCAGACTTTATCAAAATAATAAAAGATTTTAGAGTTTTTAAAAGAGTACCAAATCTATAAAATAAAGTAATAAAATAAATTATAATAATTGAATTGAAATGATTGATGTAAATATATTGAAAAGATAACTTTTGAATATATTTACATCAATCATCAAAAAATGTTGAAACTGATATGATCACATCTCTGTACTAATAATTTTTTATTAGTATGAGTATATTGACTTAAACTATAAAAGTCCATCAAGTAAAAGGGTTTAAAAATTAGTGGCTCTAGGTACAATAAGCTTTTTTTGAACTGTACCTAGGGTCACTTTCTGAAAATTAGATTCAAATCCATAATAAATTTACAGTTAATTTAATCTTAGATTATTTTCAATAAATATTTCTAGTAATACTTAATTGCAACACTTAAATATATAACGAAATTGATTAATAGTTCTGAGCAAAATTGACAAATAAGTCTATGCATAAAATGGAAGTCCTAAAATAACTGTAGGTTTTGATATGCTGAGACATAGTACAAAATTAACATCAGAAACGTACAATAATATAAAATATACAATAATAATAAACTCTTAATCATAAATTATATAAAAGTTTAACTTAAATAGTTGATTATATATACACATACAACAAGTTGACATTTTCTAATTTAATAATTTATTATTTCATCAGAGGCTGCTAAACATCTTCAACAGAGTAATTATAGACTGGCATTTTAATTATGTAATTTAAAAAAATATAAAAATATGATTATCGCTGAAGTTTAATTATTTTGAGTCTAAACCTAATGGAAGCAAGGCTACTTATTTAACGATAGATTTAACTTAAATCCAATGATATATTATATAACTAGATGTCTAAGTTGCGGGTTTTTATTGGACAAAAAGTGAAGCCGCTTTTTTTGTTCATAGCAATAGTCCACCGTTTGTAAAAAGGGCAAAAGCTGAAGTTAAAGATAATTCAAAAACAATTTTTAATAGTTATAAAATACTTATACAAATTTTTTTATATGAGCCTATGTTTATTAAAAAGTATTTTAATTCATAAAAATGCTTCAAAAGCGTCTGTCGTTTTACTTTTCTATTCTTTAAAACTTTAATCCCTTTTTAATCAAAAATAATTTAAGGAATCATAAATTATTATTTTACAAGTATTATAATTTGGCCTACCTAACGGAAGCTTTACGCTGTATCTGCGCATGCGTCACACGTCACGCCCCTACATCTTACATTTTTGAAGGAGAAATTACGAGGCCGGTTTTGAAATTTTTTGACATAATAAAACGCTAAAAAATATTTTTTTAAATTTTACTTCTTTCTGAGTTTACTAACTTTAAAAGAAATTTCTATTAAAAATAGTTAACAAATGTGCTACACCAAAAAGTTTCATCGGAATATTTAAGCAATAAACACAAACAAATTGCATCTTTTCATTTTCCAACAGACCAAAACTTAAATTAACTTTAGATACTACTTGATAATTGTTCGGACGGAACAAAACATTCTTTTTTATGAAAACTTCATTTTGAAGATAAATATATAGTTCGAGATGATAAATGCACCCTGAACTGGCTTTTGAAACCAGTCCCTTCTATGTATTCTTGTGAACTTTTGCACAAAAAAACAAACATCTTTATCAGTTTTTTTTATGACCAAGTTAGTTTGTTAAAGGACGTAACGCAAAACTTGATAAAATTAGTATGCAAAAAAATTTTCCTTTTTATATAAGAAACTACACATTAAAACATCATGGCACTATTTTAGATGAAATTAAAGATAGAGCCAACAGGCAGGCCACCAGGCCACCAGACCACCATGTTCTGCAGAGATAATATAGTATGTATTACTTCTACCATATATTTTTTTGCAGGCATACTTTTTTTTTTGGGTGCCCCAAGAGGTCCTCACGGTCTCACAACAGAGCACCGCGGAAGAGCATTTGAAAGGAAGTTTACGCCTCGTTCGTTACCGATGTTATAAAACTTGCCCAGAGGTGGCGTTGAACGAAGGATCTGAGTTTCTGAGGCAAGCGCGCTGACCACTGCACTACAGCTGCTCTTTATGATATCTATATATATAATTTATCTATATGAGCATACCGTATATGTGCATATGTATTATATGATATGTATATATAATATAATTAAGTATAACATAAAATAAAAAAACAACTCATATTAACACTTTTTTCTACATTTCTTGTGAACAATTATATTGTTGTAATCTCCAATAACTATATTGTTGTATTCTGTATTTTGGATCTGCTTCTATATTCATGCTAAGCTACTAAGTCATTCTGCTCCAGAACAAAAAGGTTTAATTCTTTTTAATGTCGAAAAAGTTATTTAGAACAATTGTTTTAGGGTGTACATAATAAAATTCTTAGTGCTATATTTACATATGGATTAATATTTGTTAAATTATTTTGTTTTATAAACGTACATATATGTTGAGCCGTTTTGTGAGTATCAGTACCAATGCTTTTGGGAGTATCAGTATCATTTTTTTTTTCTCTCCATTTTTGCCGTATAAAAAAATATAAATACAACCAATATTCCCAATATACAGATGGCCGGGGCAAGAAGAAGACACAATTTGTCTTACCGCCAAGCCCCGAGAATGATTCCGTAAAAATAAATAATTTCGTATAGAGTATATAAATGTTACCAATATATATAAAATAAGACTTTATTTTTAAAAAGATAAAACCAAAACAAAAAGTTACAGGGTCATTAAGAATTTTTTTTTTTTTTTTAAACTTTAAAAATTTAAAGAAAATTTCTTTTAAAGTAATAAAATAATCAGTAAAATGTAAAATAACAAATTCTTAGCAATAAATGTTAAATAAATAAGTATATAAAGATTAATATAAATTTGCACAAAGTAAAACTTGCAATAAAATAAAAAAAATAAAATAATAAAAAATAAAAAAAAAGGTTTTTAACAACTTTTTTTTTTTTAATTAATTAAGATTAAATACTAAAATTATTAATAAAACACAGAATTGAGAAGAAATTGAACCTTTCCAATTAAAATATATATATATATATATATATATATATATATATATATATATATATATATATATATATATTTATATGTATTTAAGCATGCTTCAACCAAATCCATAAAAGGGTTGACAAAGATAAACTTTAAACTAAATCGAAAAAACTTATCTGTGTCACCCGAAAAACTCAAGCACTCCATCAATAACTAGGAGCATTTGCTTCAATTTTACTTTAAATTCGTCAAGAGTTTCAAGAGTTTTAAGTTTATTAGATAGGATTTTATTCCATACTTTTGGTCCTCTAATGGATAATGAAAACTCAGTTGCGGCAAAAAAACTTTTGGGCTGAATATAGGTGTTGTTTGAGTATCTTGTTAAGTATTTATGCTTATTTATTTTGAATAACGAATTTAAAATGTTTAGTATTGTTGTTTTATTAACTTTATACATGAAATTAAAAGATGAAAAATATTTATTTGGTAGACATTGAGTATATTCAGCTTTATAAATAGTTCTTTGGAGTGAGTAAAACGGCCTGCATTAGATATTATTCTCATTGCATGTTTTTGTTTATTAAAAAGTTTTTTAATTTTGTTTTGATTTGTACTACACCAAGCAATGTTTGCATAATTCAGATAACTATGAACAAAGGAGAAATATAACAATTTTAAACCAGTTTGATTTAAAAAATGGCCTTGCTTTATAAAGTAGGCCAATATTTCTAGAGATTTTACTTTCAAGATAATGAATATGATTTGTCCAAGTAACATTTTCGTCAAGGAGTACTCCTAAAAATTTTAATGATTGTTCTCTTTTTATAAATTGACTGGCAATATAAAGTTTTGGAAGTTTTAAAGGGATTTTATCGCGTTCATGAAAGCGATGGAAAAAAGAATACTTTGTTTTATCTAAATTATTTGATAATTTATTTGCACTAAGCCATTCTGTGAGTTTTATGAGTTCCATGTTAACTGAATTAAACAACATTTTAATATCGTGACAAGCGTGAAACAAATTAACCAAGTACTTTTGGGAGTAATTAACCAAATTAACCAAGTACTTTTTGGGAAACAAAAAAACCAGTACTTTTGGTAGTATCAGTACCAGTGCTTTTGAGAGTATCAGTACCAATGCTTTTGGGAGTATCAGTACCAGTGCTTTTGGGAGTACCAGTACCAGTGCTTTTGGGAGTATTAGTACCAATGCTTTTCAAATAGCTACTACAATAAAAACATTCATCAGAAAAAGAGAGCCCTTGATCAGTGTGATACTCTTTTTGAAGTATATTGGCAATTTTATAGGCTTCAATACTGTAACCTTATCAATGATTAAATACAAGCTATATAAAGCAAAACAAGAAGTTAAATATAAGCAAGCAAAATTATATGCACACTGTTTACAGAAAACAAGTTATATACAGTATATTTAAGGTAAATTATAGTAACAAAATCATGCGAAAATTGCGTTGCCACTGATCACAAAAGTGAAAGCATCTACAGTGACGGATACAGCATTTTTTGGTGTTTAAGATAGCTAACTTCCAGGCCTGGAGCAAACTCCAAACATTTTTATGTTTATTAATATGTCAAATAATAATGCTTTGCAAAAAATTGCGTTGATTGGAGGCTGGGAACAAAAAGCCTTAAAATTTCATCTCCCACCCCCGCCCCAAACGTGAGTACAACTAGTTGATAAAATATTTTTGTACTATTCTTTACTAGACTTATATTAATCGATAAATTTTAAGTTTCACAGCATTATCTCTCCGTGTTCAAATATTTTGACAATATAAAATTTGCAACCCCCTCAAATTTAGAGAGGGTTTAAACTTACGGGTGAGTGAACACCCCGCCAGAGGTTTAGCCAGAACACAAACATACATATAAAGTAAGTTACAGGTGAGTTAACACAGCTTATAAAAGCACCTCCAACTATAAAAAAGGCACAAAAAAAAAACTATTTACATCACTGTAGACATGACAGACATTTAGTAAGTATTGAATACAGGAATTACGCTTCTACTAGTCTTTACTTAGAAAGCGAGTCCTATAAGGCAGCAGAAAATGAAACAGGTTGCACTGGATTACATGTTACCAATAGCAGGGTGATCATAATAACAATACGCATGACATGACATAGGTCAATAACATAACTAACAACTGAAAAAGTCATTGCTACTCATTTATTTTCAACTTGATATTATTTATTTGTTAATATAAAATAATGCTGTTTATTTATAAATCTTGCTATATATTTTAGCATGTATAGTCTATACATATAAATTTAATAAAAGTTTTTATATTATAATTTTTAAAAGCTTACTATAAACTGACAGCAACTATGGAAACGGGGTTTGGTGGTAAGAATCTTTCTGCATTTTCTTGATCTAGCCATTTGTTAAATGTGTACACAATCTATTTTAATAGGGTAAAGCAACCAATACTTGCCCAACGTCCTAATTGTCGACACTAAAAAACACGCAAAGCAAAAACTAATTCCTGCAAAGTTTTGAAAGTTTTATCAAAAAAAAAACTGTTAACTTTATAACGGACAAAAGTTTAAATACCGCGACTTTAAAAATAAAAACACAAGATTTTTGGGACAAAAAAAACCTTAGAAAAAATTCTTAACAATTAATGACAAATTACAAATATTTTTTTTGAATAATCAAATAAAAAGTTGTTTATAATCTAATTGTATTTTTATTTTTTAAGCTGTTATTAAGATACATGACATAGAGTTAGTGAACGGATTTGAGTGGACGTGGGGGGAGGTGGAAAATACCAAAAGTAATACAACCCCGTTTTTGTAATTGCCACTAAAAATATTTTGATTCAGAAAATTTTTTTCCAATTTTTCCCTCACTTGTAACCGTCACCGTAGATAATTTTTTTCTTTTATTAGTTATTAAGGTGCTCCAGAAAGACCTAACGGTATTTACTGACATTAACGGTACAAACTGACACAGCAGCAACTCTACTTACAAATGAATTTACTTTGCATGGCTTTCTATCTTAATAATAGTTAACGACACATGTAGTTCCTTACTCAATTCATGAATTTTATTCAAATCAATTTTGTCTTTTTTTCGCTTGATGAGAAATTCATTATACCCAAACATGCTTTAAATGCAATTTATAGTTTCTTTACAACAACTTTCCATTATATGTTTGCAACAACAATATTACATTTTCAAAGAAAGTCATTCTTTTTAGTGACAACTTTGAGTAAGTACTACCTATTGCAAAAAGAGGACTGAAGTTGCAGAAGCATGTATACATGTTAATTACATCAGCAATAGTTACAAAAGTTTGCATTAACTAAAAGTGCATGATGGGGAAGGAGAACTTTTACAATGGCTATTAAAACATGGTAGTGAAACAATACTGCCAAAAAAGAAGATCTTTTTAGAGGATTTATTAAAGCAGTACATCAGTAAATTTTTAGAGGAAACAACTGTTGATATTTAGAGATGCTAAACAAGATGATTATGCTAAACGAGTTATTTTAACACTCGCTAATATGGATGGCGCCATTATGTACATATTTAGCACGATTATTTAAAAAACTCTTTACCCATTTTAAAAGTACTCCTGTGGTTCCTGTGATACATACAGTTGGAGCTTTTTAATAAGAATTTGATGGTCAATAGTCTATCAAAAGCTTTTGATAAATCAATAACATTGCTAACCTATATTCAGATTTATTAAGCGACTCATTAATACTACATGTACACTGAAGAATTGCATGTTTGGTGGAGATAGAGCGATAGTTATTTACATTAGTTGCATCTCCTCTATGAATATCGGGGTTACTTTGGCAATTTTAAGTTTATCAGGGAAAATTCCCTGGCTAACACAAGACACAGAGATTTTAAATAGAATATATTTTTAAAAAACTGTAAGTATTTATTACAATGTTAAGACAAAATATTTATTATTTTACATATAATATCTTCACCTGGAACTAATAGGTATTTATAGGTAACATTTATGGTGTTATGAGCCCTATCTTAACGTTTTTAGTAGCGTTTTTTCTCATTGTCAACAGTATGTTGCCTGTTCAAGAACAAGAACATTTAAAAGTTTTTTTTCAAAATTAATAAACATCCCATTCAAATAAGGATAGGCGAAAAATGTTGCACAAATAATATAATACTTTTTAATGTTTTTAAATTTATAGTTTATTTAAATCATAATGTATTACAATTATATTTAGATTTTTCATTTCAAAAATTCATAGTTTGCAATCACAAGTTGTATGTATGTTATAACTTTAGTTGCTAATTTTACTTTATTTATTATTTCTATTCTTCTACGGCTTGTGGTCCAGACAACATTCCTGTCATAGTCTCACAAAAGTGTTCTCTAGAACTATCTTTGATTCTCTCTAAACTATTTAATAAGTGCTTGAATCTTGTTTTCCTGTCTGTTGAAAAATGGTATCTATGGTTTCAAATTTTTGAAACTCTTGAAAATATTCTGACCCCTCTAACTATTATTCTATCAGTCTATTACTATTCTAGGTCTTCTCTCTATTTCTAGCAAGGTCTTTTAGTCTTTAATTAAAATTAATTTAATATCTTGAGTCTAATAACTTAGTCCTTGATAATCAATATGGTTTTCGACCATCTCGTTCTACGACTGACTTGCTAACTGCTGTGATTAAAAGATTGCATCGTGCATTAGATGGAGACAAGGAGTTTTAATCTCTACATATCTAAAGCTCTTGATATAGTTTAGCATCCTGGTTTCTCTATAAGCTTGCTTCATATGGTGGATCTAGGAAAACTTTTGAGGTTATCAAATCTTTTTTTTCTGGCGGCAATATGTAAGTCATTTTCAAAGGCCAACACTCATTATCATTTCAAGTACCTTCTGGGGTACCTCAGGGTTCAGGGTTCGTTCTTTGGTCCTGAATAGTTTTTAAATCTACATAAAAAACCACTCAGTAATCTTCATAACAGTCTTATATCTAAAATGGCTCTATTTAGTGACGACTCAACTTACACTCTTGTCTTGACAAAAAGTCTTCTCTTTTTGATCGCTAAGAACAGACAGCCGATCTTGAATCTAATCTCACTTCTGTAACAGATTGGAGCTTGCAGTCGTTTTTGAATTTTAAGGTCTAAAATGCATTGTAAGTGTTGTTGGACCTGTTTTATCTGCCTTGACCCATTCTCCCATCGTCGTAAAGTTGCAGCTATTTATCTTTTCTACGAATACCATCATAGTTGTTGCTTTAAAAAGCCATCACCTCTGCTTGAATCAACCATAACTCATACTCGCTTGACTCGTAATTAAACAAAGTTTTATCCCTTAACTGTACCTGTCCGAGAATGCTCTGAAAACATTTATTCGTGCAGTTTTTTTCCTTGCACTTCAATTTGGAACTCTCTCCCCCTCATCCGAATGTTTTTTTAATATTTACAACCAACAACTTTTCAAGTCTTCTTTCAATCTAAAAGAGCTGTAGGTAGTCAGATGCATTATTTTTATTTTATTTTACTATAAACCCTATTTCATTTTGAACTTAGAACTATATATGGTCATAAAATTATCTTTCTTAAGTAGATTATCTTAATATGTACCTTGTATCTTAATAATGCATTAGTAATTATTTTAATACTTATAATTATTTCTAGCTAAAAATTGCCCTGTATGCAAGAGTATCATTGATCGTGTTGTGACATCTATTCGATTCAAAGCATAATTTGCAAAAAAAGAAGAAAAAATAGTAGTCTAAAACAGCAGTGGTATAAGAAAAAATAACCTAAAAGTGAGCATCCAATGGTCAAACTATTAGCTTTATTAAATAATTAAAAAATTTTCAAAATAACCTCTACAGACATTTTATTTATATCAATTTCTCTTCTATTTATTCAGAACCCATTCATTCATTGACCTGTGATTTTTATCGTGTTTCATCTATTCACATTATGATAAAAAATGAAAAAAAATGTGTATAAAACTTTGATTCCGTTTTTCAAGACTCCAATAAAACCTGACTTATTCTTGCTCATATTATGTTTAAACTGCATTAAAGAATATAACCAATATTATTATATACACTTTTTGAAAAAATAAAATTACATATACCCTGCCCAAGTTTTTAAAATATAACTACAATAAATCTAAATCCGACGACCTAAGCTGTAGCTGTAGCTGTAGGTCACTCTGTTAAATAATGACCTAAAGACTATTACTTCTTTTAATCAATTCAAAAAAAAAAAATTGGCAAATCCTTGTGGTAATTTAAAATGTTAAAGTTTTCAAAAGCTTTTTAAATTAAATAACAATTATATTCTTCTTGTAAAATATTAAATTCTTTGTGTTTTATATCTTTTAGTTTTTTCATTTTACTCTTTGTTTGGTTTTACACTTTAACTAAAGTTATTATATTTTAATACTGAACTTGCTCCTGCTGCTGCTGCCGTTACTGAGCAAGAAGAAATTTAACGTATAAAATTTAAATATTACAAATTTTCATAAATTAAGTGATACAGAAAAAAAAATTAAACGTAGGAAACTCGCAAAAGACCAGAAGGTCGTATCATCAAGAACCGTTGCGTTCATGTTTTCACATTCATGTTACATTACAGTCATACGCATTCATGTTTTTACAATATTTAGTTTTTGACATTGGTGTTAAAAATAAAATTTAAAAATGATCGTAATATAAAACAAAAAGTATTAAAAACAAAAAAACTCTCTAAGTTGTAATTAAAAAAAAATATTGAAATGAAATTTCAGACAAAAGTTCTTTTAACGGGGCACTATGCGTCGCTCCAACACAAAATGAGGAAATAGGCTTATAATTAAAGAAGCATTCTATATATATAAGTAGATATTGAATTTTTGTGTATATTTCAATTTTTAAATGAAAAATACCTGGTTATTATAAAAAAACAGTTTACTGTATTTTTTTGGTTCACCCGGACTATTTCCTGACTTATCCGGAAAATTACATAAGTCCGGACTTTTTATTAAAAAAACAGTAAGCGCCGATATGTTATAGAAATTTACAAACTATATCATTAACTCGATTTAATAATACACAATATCATTGAATATAAACTTATTAAAATCATAAATACATCTGGTATCTTCTGATTCTTTCGCTCTATGGTTTCTTACAAAGTTTCTCAACGTTCTGTTCTAATAGATGTTTTTAATAACGTTTTTTTAAAAACTCAACTCAAAAGCTTCAATAGCACCCTCAGACAAAGAACCTGATTGGAGAATACATAAAATACCTAATAAAAGAAGCACCATGAATTATCATTTTATGTACAGATTGTGACACAGGCATGGTTTTTTAAAATATGTTACTAGTAATGAGTGCAAATAGGTGTTCAGATTTCTGATTGAAAATCTATATATCCGGTCTTGTAGTGTTAGATGCTCTTTAAATGACGACATCTTGTATGAGAGTTGAATAAATTTAATATATTAACATCTATAAATACGAATTCTCTCAATACTAACTTTTTTATTTTATCTAAGAAATTTTCGCTAGATTACACTGATAAACAAATAAAATTTTATTGTGCACATCTTGTTAACTAAGTGGTTTTTTAAAACAAATTAAATATGCTGATTTCAAATGTGCAAACCATTTTTCACCATCACGTCAAGTTGTAAAGATATTTGGGTTCAAATCTTTAGTATTTAAGGTAAAGTCCCTAATATTGTCGAAAAAAAAGTTATTCATAAGTATTTCAACCTGGGTCTCAAAAGAAGCGTATTTTCATAGAGATTTGAAAAATGGTATTTGTTTGTAATAAAAATAAGTACTTTTTGTATTATTGCTGAGAAACATTTTGTTAAAATTTTTTTAAAAGTCTTTAGCATTTTTTCACATAATTTTTTTTGTCAATAAATTTTAAGTAAAAATATTTATGAAAAAATCTCTATGAAAATACGCTTCTTTTGAGACCCAGGTTGACATACTTTTGAATAACTTTTTTTTCGACAATAGGGACTTTACCTTAAATACTAAAGATTTGAACCCAAATATCTTTACAACTTGACGTGATGGTGAAAAATGGTTTGCACATTTGAAATCAGCATATTTAATTTGTTTTAAAAAACCACCTAGCTAACAAGATGTGCACAATAAAATTTTATTTGTTTATCAGTGTTTTGATACTGGCATCTTAAGTTTTAATTACAAATCATTAATTAAATTAAATTACAAACAAACGGTAACGTCACTTTTTAATGACTTCTTTAAAGTTCGATTTAATTGGGCTTCTTTAATATTGCGTAGGTATAAAAATATGGCGTCCAGAATTGCGTTTTTACATATTGACCATCATCTAAATTTATACCTCCATTTTTAGGTCCGCATTTGTTGAACTGAATTTCGATTGCCTCTCGAACATTTCTCTCAAATTTTTTGGATTCTACTTTTAACGTCTTTACTTGATCCCATTTTTTTACTTTTTTTTTTTTTTTTTGTCATCAATTCCTCTGGGAGAGGCTACAAAAATTCTTCTTGATATGTTAGAGCACTTCCCAAATTTAAATAAATTAACAAAACTAAGTGTTTCAGAAATAAAATCACTAATAGAACTGTGTTTATATAAACGTTATTTTTTATGGAATGAAGAAATTCACGAGCTTGTAGGTTAAGGTCCAATAGGACTTTCACTCATGGTAGTACTTGCGGAAGGTTTGCTGCAATTTTTTGAAAATAAAGCAATCGACATTGCGCTTCATTCTAATCCACCGTTAGAAATAAAACCGTTTTTCAGGTACGTATATAAAAGCCAAGCAAAATTTACAAACAAAGATAATGCCATCCGTTTTCAACAAATATTAAACAGTCAACATCATGCCATCAAATACAAAATTGAATTCGAAGATGAAAACAAAAGATTAAATTTTTTAGACATCCGATTAACCAATAATCAAAAAGGTAATTATGATTTTAACATACATCGAAAAAAAGTAGTATCAAATATTGAGGTTAAGCCCAATTCAAATCTTGATCCAAAAATCTTAGAAGGAATATTTAAAGGATTTGTTCATAAAGCTTTATCAATTTGCTCTGAAAAATTTTTAAATAAAGAAATCCATTCTCTAATAAATGTGTTTGCTGAAAATGGATACAAAAAGAAAAAATTACAAGACCTTGCAAGTATTGTTATAAAAAAACGAAACAAAAATGAAAATAGCAACAAGAACAAAACAACACCAAAAAAATGTTTTTGAAGAAAAATTAGAACAATCTGCAATTGGGCATCATAAAATTAAGACGTTAAAAGTAGAACCCAAAAAATTTTAAAGAAAAGTTCGAGAGGCAATCGAAATTCAGTTCACCAAATGCGGACCTAAAAATGGAGGTATGAATTTAGATGATGGTCAATATGTAAAAACGCAATTCTGGACGTCATATTTTTATACCTACGCAATATTAAAGAAGCCCAGTTAAAGCGAACTAAAGAAGTCATTAAAAAGTGACGTTACCGTTTGTTTGTAATTTAATTTAATAATTTGTAATTATAACCGAAGATGCTAGTATCAATAATCTAGCGAAAATTTCTTAGATAAAATAACAACTACATTATTTTACTATATTTTAACTATTCATATATATATGTAAATATATATATATATATATATATATTTTTTTTTTTTGTTGCTATAAATATATACGGCAAGATTGAGAAAAATTCAAAACTCATTACGTGAATAGGCGGACTTGAACCCCAAAACAGATGACAGCGCCCCAAACCACTAAGCTCTCGATGATATGCGTTTAGGAAATAGAAGAACCATTTTATAAATCTCTTATTGAGAATATTTTTATAAATTTTTTTTTTAAATACAAAATATTTTAACCGTTGTGTGTTTTATTTCTTATATATTATTCCAGGAATATATTTATTGATACATTTCACATATATTTTTACATACATTTCACATATAATTTTACATACATTTCACATATACTTTTACATACTTTTCCCATTTTCAAATATAAACCAAAAAATTTAATTATCTTAATGGATGATGTAGTCAGGTTTTTTTAATTGTAATTTTATATTTTCTTTATAACTTTTATTGTTAATTATGTTTTATTTTGTTGATTATGTTTTGATGTAGTTTATATACACATGCTTGTAAAAGGTTCTGTTGATAAGATCGGTACGATCTTCCTTCAGAAACCTTGTTTGTGTTGGTGAAAGTAATTTATTTACTACGACAACAAGTGTAAACTTAAAAAAAAAAAAAACACATACATACTTATAAATATTTAAGTACATTTTATCTAACGCTGATCTATTTTTTGGGACTTGGTCATATAACTAATTTTGTCTTTTTCTAACTCCATTCATGTAAATAATTTCTAACTCCATTCATGTAAATAATTCATGTAATTTTTAAAAAATTAGATTTTTAACTTTTTTTATTGACAAATAATACAATTAACAATAAACAGATTAACACAAAAACTACTATCGTTTTATCTTAAAATATGTGGCGTAAGGGATCGTCCATAAAGTACGTACGCTCGGAGAGGAAGAGGGGTCTGCAAATAGCGTATATATGAGATGGGGGGGGGGGGGGTAGTAGATCGATTATAAAAGTATGGAGACACTAAATTAAAGAAAAAATTAAAAATACTTTATACCAACTAAAAATAATTTAAACAAAAATTCAACTAAATATCATTTATTTAAATTTCTTTTTAAACTTAGTAAAAAAAAGGAAAACTTGTTTGGAGGGTGTTCAAAACTCTGTTCGTCTTCAACGTAATTAAATTTTTAACTACCGTAATTATTAATTTATTATTAATACATTTTACAATTTACTAAAAGATATTCTGAAGTAGCAACTCAAATAAATAAAATTTGTCGATTTGAGACAACTAAAAAGGGTAGTAAATTATACTTCCGTCCTTCATGTGGTAACAATTTTTTTTTATTAGACAAATTTATAACTTTTATTTAAAGTAAGTTGTTCTGGATACCTTTTGTTTTCATAGTTTTCAAAACACTTTTTAAGCTTTATGAGTTCAGTGGACTTCGTCTAAAAGTATCAAGTTAAAAAGCGTTTTGAAAGTGACAAATTTTAGTTAAAACGTGCCTTAATATCATTAAAACTTGCATTTGTCTTAGACATGATAAACTATAACTAAAACTTGTAAAATTTATAAGTTGTTATATATTATATAGTTTTCTAATATCTAAATTCTTTAAGCTACCACCCTAAACTATGAACGGATCCATTTTAGATGTTTAAGAAACGTTTGTGTAAACGTCTAAACAACGTTTAAAAACGTACTTTTGCTACGGTTGATGTTTACTATAGCAATTAAAGTTAAGTATTTATTAAAACAACATTCTAAATGATATTACATGAATCGCAAAATAAATTTAACTCTATTATTTACTTATTTGTTTTTTTATCTCTGTATTTCTCGTATTAGTGGTGGTTGAACCACGTCTTAAACCCGCCTTGCATCCGAACATTCTTTTAAGCTCATTTCGAAATAAAGTGCCTGTGAAGCAATACAAAAGACTATTTATTGACGAGTTTATAATAAGACTTAACTTGCAAAATTCGTAGAACATTTCCCACGCGCCCGTTTCAACGTCTTTTTCGATTTCGAATATCCAAAGACATTTTAAAATGCATTGCATCCCGAGAAAAACAAGGTAAGTAAATGTCACAACCAAAAGAGTACGCGTAACTTGGTTCTCGCGTAGTTGTTGAATTGACTTTTTTGATAACTTCGATTCTAAAAATGAAATTACTATAGAAAATAGGCCAAGTAAAAAAAAAAGCAGTTGCTTATAATCAGTAATTAGTCAGCTTTACGTGAATAAAAACTTAACTTTACGTGAATAAAAATTTGACCAATTTTGCTTAAATTTTTATTCACGTAAAGCTGAACAATTACTCCAAAAACGCTGAGTAAAAGCAACTGCTTTTATTTTTCATCCGGCCCAATATTACATAAAGTCACCTTAAAGAAATATGGCTGTTTGTATAATAGCAACTAAAAATGCAAGAAATAATTGTCATTATAATTTAATACGCAATAATAGTTATTTTAACAATCTAATTTTTAAATATTTCTAATTTTTACTTTAAATTTGACTTCTTAATAAGATAATTTGTGCAAGAAATATTTAAACTACGTCAGCATAGTGGAAATTTATTTTTTCACCAAGCTACTTAGTCAGAGATCAATAAATAAGAAAAATCACGAGAAGGGGAAAAATACAAAATTTAGTTTTACTGTCTGATCTAGAGTATAAGTCATAGATAAAATCCCCTAAAACCAAGAAGACAGAAAAATTAGGAATTTTGTGAGAAAACGATTTTTCATCTTTTTAGTTTTTTATTAATCTCCTCTCTCAATAAAATTGTCTCCTCTAGAAATTGTCGCATTTCCATTTTTTTTAAATAACTTTTTTAATAAAAGGTTCATTTCCTTACCATATCTAATGTCGTCGTTCATTCTTTCAAGTTCCTTTCGTTGTACTGACAAATAATAAATAACTATAGTGTTTAAAACAGCAATCAGTATCCATGGTGTTAAAAGCGCAAAAATACAGTGCAACCACAGTTCAAAGTTTTTTGATGAACCAAACGTTGTTGTTACAATCACAACTTTTGTTTCATTCACTCTTATAGTTTTGAAAATAAGAAATTGAGGAATGTTGATCACCAATGAAAAGATTATCAAACCAAAGATGCTCCAATAAACACGATTTGGTGAGCAAAGTGATCTTGCTTTAAGAGGAAGTATAATCATAAGAAATCTGTTTAAAGTAACAGCTACTATTAGCCATGCACTAGCTATGATAAAAATGCTATAAAATGGAGAACCAAAATAGCAATAAAAAGTAGCATAAATGTAAGACTCATCCTGTAGTGACGGAAACAGCGTCATTAAGCTGTGTTTCAAAACAAAGAATATAATTAGTCCGTTGTCGCAAAGTGCTAAAGCTATTAAATAGATACCAGTTGACTGACTTTGACGAAATTTAGTACTGTTAATTCTTCTCCAAATAAAAATCGATAAAAAGTTACCAATCAATCCACATATAGATACTGCTAAACCAACAGGAACACAAAAAATCCATCGAAGGGTGTAAGCGCTCTAAAAAACAAAGGTTCTAAAATAAAATCTTTCTAAAAAGTTTATTTATGATTTAATATGTTTACTAACCGCCATATTGAAGAATTCTGTTAAAAGATGCTAGTTTGTATTCTTCTAAAAGATGGCAATAAGTTACTCAATGCTGATGAAAGAACGAATAAATAATGTTGTTGCAAAAAAGTTAGTAATGCTTAAAACTTATTAGGTTTAATAAAACATAATTAAAAATTTTTATTCAAATTTTTACAAAACATTGATGTCTCAATGAAAAATCTTATATATAAATTCAGTCGAGAAATAACCTTTATTAATTAGCTAATATTTAATAGATCATTAGTGGTCATTTTTAATCTCCTCAATTTATTTTTATACGATTGTGTTCCATCTCTTAGCTCATAAATCTTTATTTTTACAGAGAAAAATTAGTGAAATTTTCTTAAAATTTTCAAATTATTACCTGAAATCAATAACATTTGTTTTTGTAAATTGTAAATTGTAAATTGTTAAAATTAAATTTAAGTTAAACTGACAAATTTTTATTTAAGAAATTTATACTTGTAACATTCAACAAACTTTGACTACACTCTAAAATGAAACTAGAACATCAAAAATTAAAATAGCATTGAAACGCTGACACTTTATAGTTGAAAGACGAATTTATAATTTACTTTATAGTTAAAAAAAACTTTGTTGTTGAAAATATAATAAGTGGAAAACCAAAGACTATTTTTTGGTTGCATACCAACGTTGAAACCAAATGTTAGATAAACATTAAAAAGAAAACGTTAGATAAAGCTTCATTCAATCAATTTATATCTTGCTGTATAAACCTCGAAAAAACAGCTATAGTTTGCTAGCACGCGCAATACTATTTTTTACCCACTCAATACGGACAGGTAAATATTTAATGAATAACAGTGTTCTTACAAATAGTTCTACACAACCCTTATTTTTATCGAACCTTGTTACTTAATAGGTAATAATAATATATGGTTATAGGTTTAGAACTAATTGATTTCAAGGTATGTGACTAAAGCATCTTGTATTAGTGATTCAAACAGCAAATATGAATGGTAAGACTAAGAGGTCCATAATTTTTTATTTTTTTTATTGTTGCCCATAGCTTTTTATTTATTTTTATCAAGTTGCTCCGTTATTTAAAAGTGGTAAATGATTTGATTATTTACCACTTTTAAATAATGGAACAACATTAGCCTTTTTGATACCGTATCATTATAAAGTGAATTACAAAATAAATCTAATGTAACACAAATTTCATCTCGAGTCTTGTAAAACAGTTTTGGTACTATATTGTCCGCTCTAGTTTTTTCCAACACAATCTGAATTAAGGTTTGTCCTCACATCATTCTCAGCAAAGATAAAAGCAATAATTCTACCAATCTCAGGTTAAAAATACCTTCAAATTCTGGTATAATATAATTAACAGTTTAATAATTAACAGTTAATAATTAAACTGTTAATTATATTAACAGTTTCAGGTGTAGAATACTTACTAAATTCTTTGGCTGTTCCAGTAACTAAATAAATTCTAACAATACCATTATTAAGCAATACTCCAACATTAAATGTCAACTTGCTCCTAGCACAAGCAAATAATGATTCAGAATTCAGAATCTTGTTTAATATTTTAGGATCATCTATATTCAAAGTCAATATGCTTTCCTAATCAACTTTTGTATTTTAATGTTAATAATAACTACTACAGTATGTGATTTGTTTTTATTTCTCAAAATAAACTTCTTTTCCTTTATAAAGAACAGGCCTCGTCTGCGAGTCATCCAGAAGAGTTTTTATGCTTTACATTGTTGACTTTTATACTTTAATGTAGACTTAGAATTGACCAATGTCAATTCTAAGTCTACACTACTTATTTCAATCTTGGGTGTTACCTTGGAATTTTAAAACCCAAACTATTTTTGTAGCTCCTGTATAATGTTAGCAAAATTGTCCCCATTATAATAGTATATGGTTCCGAAATCAGTTGTAACTTCTCACTTCAAATAAATGTTAAATATGACCATAATATGATCAATATCTCCAAATGTATTTAGATTTACAACAAAACTTACGAAATCATACTCATTGCTAAAAAGTTTAGAATAGCTTAAATATTTCGAGTTTGGAAATATGTAAGAATAAAACAGTGTCTTGAAACCATTTGCAGAATAAATAAATCCCCTTCGAAGCATTTGTTGCAGCCAGACAAATAGAACTTTTCCAAAGATAATACCATAACTAAATTTACCCATCAACAACAATATGCACAGCCTTTACGTAAAAGATATCTCATTAGATAAAGCTTCCCAGCAAACACTCCATGGCATTTTGAGCGGTCTACTGTTGTTTTGCTCATCGGTTATTTAGTGGATTATTAAAGACAACCGCCAAATGTGGCTTGTCAATAACTAGCAAATATTAACCTGTCGGAAACCCAGCAAACATTTTAAAGCGGAATTTCAGTGGACCTATATAAGCATTTTGAGCGGTCGGCTGAAGTTTTGCTCATCGGTTACTTAATGGACCATTAGTGAAAGTCGCCAAAAGTTGCTAGCCGATGACTAGTCACTATTAACATGTCGGAAAGGATTTGCCAAGTCATTTATAGTGGCTACCACAAATGGTTCTCTAGATAACGGATGAGCAAAACTCCGATAAACCACTCAAAAATGCTTGTATAGGTCCATTGCAAATCCACTAAAACAATGTTTGCTAGATTTTTAGGCTCTTCCTCAGGTTCTTTAACAATATATTCACTTTAATATTTATTTAATTGTATATATGGCTTTTTGTAATCTCAAGTGATACGGCGTAGTGATAAGGCCCTTTTTGCCTCGTTCATGTCGATATTATTTTTATAACACGGCATTTTTTTTACTTACAAAATAAATATATATATATATATATATATATATATATATATATATATATATATATATATATATATATATATATATATATATATATATATATATGTATACCCAGCAAAAATTCTACAGCAAAATTTTAGTGGAACTGTATATGCATTTTTAGCAGTCCACCTTAGTTTTGCCTATAGGTTATTAAGTTGGTCATTAGTGGCAGCCGCCAAAAGTGGTTTGCCAATAATTAACCACCATTAAAATGTCAGAAAATTATCAGCTAGCCATTTATAGCGACTGCCACTAATGGTCAACTAAGTAACCAATGAGCAATACTCCAATAAACCGCAAAAAAAATGCCGATAGCTTTCCGTCATGTTAATAGTGGCTAATCATCGGCTAATCATAGTCACTTTTTTTCTACTGTTTCCATCTCATTGAAAATCTTAAATATTTGAATTTTTGTTATCACTTTTATTATTTCAATCACGTTTCGTGATTTTTAGTATTTTTTTATCCTTTTTTAGACTTTTAACGATAATTTTTATATTTACATTATTAATAATTTTAATATTTACATTAGGACTTTAAAAGTTCTTAACTTTAAACGCAAAATGTCTTACAAAACTCTATTTATAAATTCTTAATTAAATTAGTAATTGAAAGAAAAATAAGTTATCAAAAAAATATTTTAAGTTAGAAAAAAACTTGTAACTACTTTTGTAACAATTTTCAATAAAAAATTTTTTAACAAAGATATTTAGCATAAAAACTTTTGGTTCACTTTTAAAATTTTAAATAACTTATTTGAGTTAAATGCTGTTTATCTATCAGTATTGTCTTAACCTGTGTTTATCTATCAGTATTGTCTTAACCTGTGTTTTACTTTAATTATTGAAACTTTAATTGCTTTTTTATTTAGTTCTTATTTTCAGTGGTTTAAATATAATAATAAATATAATAATGAGTATTACATTTGTGTAAACTTTTAATTGCAATAACATGTATATTAAAAACTTCAAGCTTGTTTAAAAAAATTAAAACAAACGTAAACATCGAAATTTCCAAGTTGGTTTTTAATGTTAAAAAAACTAAAACCAAATGTTAAAATAACGGTGAGATGCTGAACGTTAAACAACGTTAAGTACTTAACCAAGTAAACACGTGTTACTTGGTATAGTTAGGCGCTGATACAAGAGGGAGGGTTAATGCAGGCTAAGCAATAATCCCCATCCCCCACTTACAGACAACAATTTTTTCTAATAAATTTTTTTTAATGAAAAACGGTGTTCGTTACCTTCCCAGCAAACATTGTTTTAGATAGATTTTTGGTGGCTGCCTCTAATGGTCCACTATGTTACCGATGAGCAAAGCTACATCGGTCTGCTTAAATTGCCAATATCGGTCCACTAAAAACCCGCTATACAGTGTTTGCTGGGTTGTATTCAACATTAATGTCCTTTTAAAACATGTTTCTTTTCTTGAGAAGTTATATCTTAAATGAGTATCCTGTAGAAAAGTAAGCTGTAACGTACTTTTATTGTAAAGCGTGTCTTACAATAATTGAAAGATAAAAAAATACATTTACTTTGTACTATTTAAAACATAAAGCCGGTCGCTTTAGATTAAACTTTATCTAAGTAAAAAGTATAAGGAAATACTAAAATGTAAAAACAGATTAATGTAGAGTAGGAATATCTCTCACAGAACATGTAGAAAATATTTTTACTTGATGACATCTCTGTAAAAGTAAAAGGGTTTTTTGGTACATTAATTTGAAAATAATTTACTAATTCAAAATTTTCTAACTGTTAAATAGTAATTAGATTTTGAAGACTTTAAAAATATGATCTTATCGTGTTTTTTATTCTGAATTTATTAATAATGTTTTTATTTTATTACGTTGTAAAATAAGGAAGTTATTTGACTAAAAAAATATAATATTCTATTTAATCGGTCTATAATTAATAAAATAATAATTATGTGTGACAGTAAGTGAAATTTGTTGCATTAAGTGAGAAAAAGTTGACAATAAGTTTTTACTTTCTCAATTACTTCAGTCAGTATTTGATAAAAAATTTTTCAACATTACTTCCTCTTCGAACTTTATTCATTTCTATAAATGAACGCCGTTTTCCTCTGAAATATTCTAATATTAATCTTATCTCTTGCAAACTATAATAGGAATAAAAATAGGAAATAAAAAAATCGGAAATAGGAAATAAATAGGAAATAAAAAAATAGGAAATAAAAAAATATTAATATTAAATTAAAAAAAAATATTAATATTAAAAAAAATAAAAAAATATTAAATATTAACTAAATAGGAAATAAAAAAATCATCAAAAAAAAATGCCAAACAACAACTAGACCAAAGAAGATGTTGAAAATGCGTTGTAACATCATTGAAAGCAAGAAATTTTATTAAGAAAGTGTGCATTCAAATTCATGGAAACGGCCAACAAATTTATCAGTTAAAAAAGTCGTTAATTAATTTAAATCAGTGTTTCAGCAAATAGGGTAATGGTTTGACACAAGTTGATACAATTTCTATTGTTCGACACTATTTGAAAAACTCAAAACAAAAAAAGCATTTAATGAAAAATTTAATGAAAACCTTTAATGAAAAATTTAATGAAAACCTTTATTACCAAGATGTTTTAAAATTTTGTTATGTTTTAAAAAGAGATGGAAACATAATGTAACATTACGCAAATTAGATAAGATTGCATCAAACAAAGCGTCATCCTGCATTTCAAATTTAATTGATAATTATTTTAACAATTACAGGAAACAATGCAATGGAATTAAAGTTGATCACTTGAAAGCTTTAACCATTTGGAACTACGATGAGTGTGGTTTTAATGGTGACAAAGAAAGTTACAAAGCGCGTTTTTAAACTTTCAGGAAAAAATGAACAAACTAGTTATACCGTAAACAACTGTGTCAATACGCAAGGCTTCTACTTATTGTCATTTATTTTTTTAAATCAATAAAATACTTATATCAATTATGGTCCAACTAAAATTATATCAAATGTGGTTGAACCGGCACAGTATCAAAGATTAGAATCGGGACGGATAAAAAAGTTGAAATTTATTAAGTGGTTAAAACAGTTATTTATCTTATCTGTTAAAGTGATTAACGGAAAGCACATTCTTGTATTAGATAGTCACAGCACAGATGCGTCATTGAAAATTGTTGAAATATCTAAAGAAAATAACGTCCGATTGGTCTACCTACAGCTCATTCAACTCATATTTTGCAACCACTAGACGTTGGAGTATACTGCAACGTTAAAAATACCTGGGAAAACGAACTAAAATTATATTATGAATTATCAAAGTACAAAAATGTCGACAAAGCGAATTTCCAAGTTTCTTAAAAATTTTATATGAAAGTGGCAAGTGTTTCATCAGACTACACACATTTAACCTAATCGTTTGCCATTCTGTTAGATTTAAAAACTTCTTGTTTACGATTTTAAACTAAAGGGTGACATCTCCATCAGAATAATGTTAATTCGTTTCATCTGCAAATAGAACTAATTTTTAAATTTAAAAACAGAGCTGAGTTTGAAATTTTATGGAAGTTGTTTGTATAAATAAGAAATAAAAGTGGAATCAGAACTGATCCTTAGGTAACTGATCCTTAGGGAACACCGCAAGTCATGTAATTAGGCTTTCCCTCATCGTATGATGTGCCATCGTTCATCTGGAGGAGGTGTAACTGTCAAGTCGATCAAAATAAACCCACATGTTGCCCATGAAAGCTCATTATCATAAAATCCAAAAAAATGTGAAAAATTAAATTACCAATACGCATCCTCAAGAGAAAAATCATTTTCAAAATTGCCTTTATTACACTTATTAAACAAATGACGTCATTCTAAAATCCTTACATCTTTTCACCCTTAACGATGAACTATAAGTAAATAAAAAGTAGAAAGTAAGTACTCTATAATATTCACATGTAAAAGAAAGAAATGTTCGTATTTATTTTTGAAAACAGTTTTAAAAATTTTCATTCTGAATAACAAAATGCAGAAACAACTTTTAAATAAATTTTCAATTTCCTTTTTTCAAAACTAGGTATGTTTTGTTTGTTTATTACTGCAATACTAAAAATTTATATAAGTAATATAATTTTTTAAAAAAGGTTATTTAATTTTGGCATTATATAAACAAAATATCTGCAATAGATTGCTGTTCACTTTCATCAAAGCAACTTTAAAATGCCTACATTTGCAAAAAGCAATAAAAAAAATCAAAAAGTTACCTTTTTTATTTTTTTTTACTGCATTAAAAAACTTGCAATGTTTTCATTTGAAGAAATTCAAAAAAATTATGGGAAAAATTTGATTTTAATGATTCTATTGTGGTTTTCTATTAAGTGATTCTATTTATATATTTCTATTATATAATTCTATTAAGTGATTCTATTTATAAATTATAAGTTTTACGGCTTCAAAAAAATTGTATAAAATTTTGTAAAAAAAATTGTATAAAATAAAAATTGTATAAAGTATTGTATAAAAAATTGTATAAAATTTGTATAAATTTTATACAATATATATAAATTTACAAAATACAAAAATATTGTATACAAAAATAAAATATTTTATTTACAAAATAAAAAATATTTTTTACAAATTACAAAATATAAAAATATTATATATAAAATTGTATAAAAAATTGTATAAAATATTTGTATAAAATAAAATAGCAGAACTGAAAGTTATTCGCATTTTCATTATTACTCTCCTTCTGTATAATATAGAAAGATTAATTTTTATGTGTGTATATACAAGAATTAGATAAGTAAATTGAGCATTAGGCCAGTTCAAAAAAAATCTTTTTTAATAACACTGTACAACAATTTTTAACTTTTTGAAAAAAACAAGAACCAAATTAGGTTATCTTTATTAATTCAGACGTGCTGATTCCAAATATGTAATCAGTTATGCTGTAGCACGTCACGATTTTTTGTAATAACGATTTAAAGATGTAACGTAAAATGCATTTTTCTATACATATGAATAAGTGTATGAACGTGTTTATTATCACTTTTAACACAAATTGTAAATTGTATTTAGCCTGGCGTTTGAATGCTCCATCGGGTTCATCGCGCTGCAAATTCCAGCAGTAATCTGCAAGCATGGCGGGGCTCCACTTTCCCTTGTATCTGCTTTCCATTGTGGCAATACTCTGATGAAAGCGCTCGCCATTTTCATCATATACATCTCCATTGACAGAGAAGTAGGAAAGATGGGAATGAAAAAAGTGGAGCTTTAGCGACATGTTACAACCCAGTTGTTGATAGGACGCAATTAATCTGTCTACCAAATCAGCGCAATTTGGTACAACATGTTTTCCAAGAAATCCCTGGCACACCCGTTGAATGCATCCCATGCTGCAAGTTCATATTGATCCATCGTTCCCGAAAACGTTTCATCCAGCATCAGTTCTCGTATTTGGGGCCCCACGAAAATGCCCTCTTTAATTTTGGCGTCACTGATTTTAGGAAATTTGGTCTGCAAATACTGAAATACTTTGTTTGTTGTGATCTAACGCCTTTACAAACTGTTTCATGATTCCAAGCTTGATGTGAAGATTGGACAAGATGATCTTCTCTTTATCCACAAGAGGTTCACGAATGACGTTATGGGAACCAACCTCAAATGTTTCTCGTTGTGGCCAACATTTCCTCATATAATGTTCTGATTTCATCCTGCTATCCCATTTGCAGAGGAAACACATGTACTAAGTAAAACCAGCCTGCAATCCATTTAGTATAGCAACAACTTTCAAATCTGCACATATGAACCATCTGTGATCTCTGTATTTAATTCTGTCCAGAATAAGTGATATATTCACATAGCTTTCCCTCAGGGTTACCGAATGTGCTATGGGAATGGAAGGCAGCACATTTCCAGTATGCAGTAATACTGCCTTAATACTATAAAGTGATGCGTCAATAAACAAATTCCACATAGATTAATCGTATTGTATTCCTAGATTATCAAACAGTCCACTGATATCATTACAGAAGCAAAGTTCTTCATCCATAGAGAAGTATTGCTGCAGTTCCCGTGATTGCTTTCTAAATGACAACATTCTTGCATCACCAGCCACATATGCCACTCCTGGAGACGTGAAGCCAGCAATTCACTCTGTTGCTTTGTTAAATACAAATCTCGAACAAGATCTTTCAGGTCAGATCCTGTTATGAAGTGGGGTTTACACTCTGTATCTTCTGGCAACTCGTAACTATCATCGTCATCAGTATCCTCGTCTGAATCAGAACTGTCCGTGTTTGGGATTTCCGATGGAGGTTCAGGAACAGGGAGTTCAGTCGAATGAGGAACAGGACGAATAGCTGAAGGTAGATTTGGGTACACTATAGCTTTCTTACCCTTAGAATTGCGACCTGATATGTTAACAGAACAGAAATAGCAATCTGAGCAATGATTTTGGGGTTCACGCCACACCATTGGCACCCCAATTGTTGGTCCTCCACCAGTCCTGTTCGCCCACGACGGTAGTGAACTAGCGCACCTCACACAGCATGCATGAGGCGCCCAGTTTTTATCCTGGTTGCCGACTTTGCAACCAAAATATAGTTCATACATTTTTTTCACATGTGGTGTCAATCTTCGTCTGCATCTCTTTAAAGTCAGTTCGCCACAAATGTAGCAAAAGTTGTCGGCTTGATTTTTACAAGTTCTGGGCATTTCTTGTTTCAATATACACTGTATTATATCTATATATTACTTGGCTAACTGTAGTTTATCTAAAATAAAACAGACTTACATTTAGTCTAATACAAGGTTAAACAAGTGCAAATAGGTATATGATAAAGAAATGCTAATAAATAAATGATAAACAACTGCTAATAAATATATTAAAAATCACATTGACAATTTTCATAGTGAAAATCGAAAATTTGAAAATGTGAATTTAACCAAAATTGGTGGGTCACACAACAAAACGGATATCATTTTCGTAATCTTCAGATCAAAATACATAAGGTAGTGTCAATGGCATTTCCGTTTTTTATTCGTTGTTGTACAGTGTAATTAAATGTTGTTAATTGATGAAAAAAAGTAAATCATTAAAGTTTCAAAGCATCATTCCAATATTTAGTAACAGCTCAATTAAGTTTACTTTTCAATGGGGTCCTAAAATTAAAAAAAAGTTCCTTAAAAGTAGAACAACCTGGTACTCAAAAGAAGCAAAATAATGTATAAATTTCAAAAATAGTAACTGTTTTATAAAAAATAAATTAAACAATTTTTGTTTTTTGTTAAAAACTTGTAAAAATGTACTTTTTTTATTTCTAGTTAAAAAACCATAGTTTTTGTGCAATTAAATCTAAAATAATAATTTTGTTATGAAATTATCATTTTTTTTGAAATTTTTATATAATTTCGCTACTTTTAAGACCCAACATGACATACTTTTGAAAAAACTTCTTTTTTCAAAATAATAGGGACCTGTTAAAAAGTAAAGTTAATTGAGCTGTCCCTAAAACGCATTATTTAAGTTTTAAATTTTGAACTAATTTTCCTGACCACTAACCACATCAAACCAAAGGGTAGCCCAAATAAAGTTCAAAAGTTATTTTTTTATATACAATTATGATATGGTCTATTGACCATATGATATACATCCAAGAATACCGTTATTTTTGATAAAAATTATTGTAATTGAGGGAGTGCATTAAAATAGCAGTGGTTGTATTGATTTTAAAGTTTATAAAATTTAAAGAGATTTTCGTAATTTTTACAGGAAAAGTAAGTATTACTTCAATCATAATATATTCTTCATTTATTTGTGTATGCTTAATGGTTAAAGTCTTTTCTAAGCCTTTCAAAGTGGGCCGAGGACGTCATTGTACACTAACAGAACGCAATATTATTTTGAAGCATCATAGAGAGACTAAATCTTACTCATATATACAAAATATTCTTGTATGATCAGTAAAGTTGATTTTAAATGCTATAAATTATAAAGCAAAAGTTGAAAAACGGGGTGGAAAACGTAAGACTACTGCACAAGAAGACCGAAGAATTATAAGATATGTTAAAAGCAAACCATTTTCATCGGCCAAGCAAGTCAAAGATAATCTTGAATTACAAGTGAGTGACTTAACTGTTTGTAGGCACATAAGAGAAAACGGTTTATTTGCATACAGTCTACGAAAGGTTTCTTTGGTAACAAAAAAACCTACCACTAAAAGTTTGCGGTTTGCAAACCAACACCTGAATTGGCCCATCAAAAAGTAGCGCAACATATTATAAACTGAGTCGAAAATTGTTCTTTATGGAGGTAAAGGTTTAAGAAAATATGTAAGAAGTTCTACAAATTGTTTTTTTTTTTTATCATTTCACCTCCCCATGTTTCAGAAAGCCACTACAGACCAGGAGGCTACTTTAATTGTAGTTATCATCCTCTCTCAACTCTATAACTCCGAAACACGAACCTTGACGAACAAGGCCGCTGCGCGGAGAAACAAGTTGAACACAGAATTCCAAAAAAAATATGTCATTAAGTTTGTGAAACATGGTGGGGCCAAAGTCATGGTATGGGGTTGCTTCTCATACAATAATATCGCCCCTATTTATAAGATTAATGGTATCATGGGTCAACATATATATGTTAACATCCACAATTAGTCATGCTATTAAAGATATACCATTAAAATGGGTCTTCCAACAAGACAACGACCCGAAACACACTAGTCGCAAAACAAAGGCGTGGTTTCAGGTCAATAGGATTAAGGTTATAGAGTGGCCTGCTTAATCACCCGACCTAAACCCCATTAAAAACTTGAGGAAGACGTTAAAAAAGTAGTTTTTGCTGCTAATCCAACTAATGCTAAGCAGTTATGGATAGGTATTCAACATGCATGGTACGCAATAATGGGTTAGATGCTTTTCAGATTCAGCACGATCAAAGTGAGATGTTATGCAAGAGTGAGATGCTATGCTATCAAGTTTTTCACTAAGACTTTCAATGAATTTGCCTATTGTAGATGTGTAGCTCTGCTCTATCTGTTGTACTCCACTGTTTGTATTCAATTATTTCATCTTTATCAACTTTGTCATTTTCTTCAAATGATCCTTCATTTTGCAATAGATTTGCAGTTATACAATTGATAATATTTTGAATTTCAGGATTACATCTATGGACCATGCATTTCCTTGACTCTCTGCTACAAATAATCTTTTCAACAAGTTCATGGTAACTCTTTTCCCGTTTAACAGCGCTATGCTATATTCACCAAAACTTAAAGCATAAGCTTTAGGTTTTGGTGAATTGCACATATACAAGTAGCATGGGTTTCTTTTTGACCAGCATAAATACACCATTTTGGCTTTAACTGAGCAAATTTAGAAAATTATATTTTTGATTGAGGGTGCTCTTGTTTGAATTCAATAAATAATTTCTTTAAATTGCAAAGAAGTAATCGCTTTGATACATGTTTATTTTTGGATACACTTACAAAACCTTTTATACCTGGCAACTGCGGACTGAACTGATCATTACAATAGAAGCTTTCCACCTTATCAACGATATCTGATTCAATTATAACAGTGTTAGTTTTTTTCTGGAAGTGTTAACATTCCTTTTTCAAATTTAAGTTCTCTTCCATTAGTTATGGTTGACTTTGAAATATTGAATACTTCAGCTGCTTTCCTTAAGACCATGAGTCTGGAACCAATGTTAAAATCTGAATCTTTTCTCTTTTGTTTGCCATTTTCAGCTTTTCTTGCATTGATAGTATCAATTTATCTAGATCTTCAGCTTTCTTCTGATGTTCAAAATTGGGCTCCTCAGTAACATCATTTTTCATCTCTCTTGCGTTAACATTGAGGATAACTGATAGCTTTTTTGACATAACATCAGTAGCTTGCATTAATTTTCTTTTCCCTAGAGAAATTTTAGCATGTTGTAGAACCCCATGAAATTTCACTGATGAAACATCAAGTTTATCAAAACTGGTGTTTATAAGTTCTTTTTCTTGTGCAATTTCTTTATTTTCATCAAAAAATGTTCGTTCCAGAATATTATCTTCACCATTGTGGTCCTCTAAGGTAGACCACTCATCTATTTTTTACCACTTTTTTTTTACATGAAAGACACATTTCAAAACCAGGTGTTGTTTCAAAACCAATTGAACACAATTGAATATCAATTTCTTGCAAACCACCAATAGATATATTACAAATGAAAAAAAATTCGTCAAAATTAGGAAATAATAGTTAAGATAATTTAATAGTTTTAGAAATAAAACTAAAAAATCAAAATTTTTCAAACTAGTTGAAAGTGTACTAGATGTATTTTTTGTAAACAGACAGCACAATAAGTTAAGAACATATAAGTTTACCTTTTACATTAGTTTTGCGCCTTTTAAACGGGTCAATGCAATTTTTTGGGAGTTAGCAAACCGTTTAAGTAAAAGTTGCTCATAATGTAAACAGGTTTTAACATTAACATTTATTATTATTTGCCCAGATTTCCATAATAATGAATTTCTATCTCTCTCTGAATAGCTTGATAAATCTTTTAATCTGATTGATTTAGTGTACACCATTTTATTACATTGATCATTTGATAAAATACTGACTGTACAAAAAACTTGTTTGTTTTATTCTTTTAATTTTCTAATTAACTATAAATAAACACAAAATACACAGATATATATTTATTTAAAACGTAGAAAGCCTTTTAGTATTTTTAAATATGATATTAAATATTGATTAATTTTTAAATTTTGATTATAACTTCCCAGTAAACACGCTTTAGTTGCTCGAACTGACAGGCCAGTATTGGCTATAGTTGGCTTACTGTTGGCATTCCGTGCCAACCATTAACCGACTGTATACCGCGTGTTTTTGATTGTAAAAGTTTCCCGTAAGTTTTATAAACGTATTTATAATTATATTTTGTGGAAATGTCAAGTCGCGTGGTCAAAGTGAAAAGAGTTTAATTTGAAGCAATTTATCATTGTTGCCGAAGCTCTTGGTTTGGGGGTCAGAGCGGATAGCAGAATAGAGTGTTTCCCACTACCAGGAACACCGAAACCCCTTAAATTGCAGCAGTTCGCAGACGATTCGAACTTTTTTGCCAGGGACGTAAAATCTGTCCGTTTTTTTTTGAAAAAGTAAAACTGTTTGAAAAAGCAAGTGGTTCAGTGATCAATGCCTCAAAAACCAAGGATCTCGCTTTTGGGGGTTTTGATCCTAAAATGTACCCAGAATTGGAGAACATAGAGTGGAACAATAACACCGGTTTCAAAATATTGGGCGTTACTTTTTACACCAGACTGAGTAATACTACCTATTTTAACTGGCTAGTTTTAACAAAGTAGAGAAAAACTCAAGTTTCTAGGACTACGTACTTTGTCACTTAGGAAAAAGACTATGTTGATAAATACGCTAGCAATGTCAAAAATGTGGTTTCTTGCAAACGTGCTGCCCATTCCCGACTGGGTAATAGAACGTCTGCACAGAGCCATTTTCGAAAATCTGTGGCAAAAGATCAATTTGAATCCGGTTAAGAGAGAGACATTTTTTTACCTGTCAAAAGCGGGGGTCTCGGGATTTTATTACCGAAGGAGCAAAGTCTTGCACTTCGCATCAAAACACTCTTTCAACTGAAGGAATGCGGAATGAGGATAAATCTCACAATTTTAACTACTTTTCAAAGTATTGGCTGGCAAATTCACTTATAAATTATACGAACCAAAACCTAAGCTAGAACTTTTTAAACAGAACAATTTTCCAAAACACTGGGACAACAAAACGTCTCAGTACTACAAAACAATAATTGAAATATTTGACAAAAACGGGTCCTTGTTTAACATCCCCATAAAATCAACAAAAAGTTTTTACTTAAAAGTGGCAAATTAAAAAAAGACAGTCGTGCCAGCAGAACTTTTATGGAACAGTTCAACAAAAACAACAATGCCGTGGACCAAAATTTGGAAAAAAAACTTAACTTCCCACGCATGCAGACTGACACAAAATATCCTCTTTCGTTTTCTACACAACAGTCTACCTTCTGCGGCCTTGCTAGCCAAAAGCACAAGGCAACAGATTGTTAAAAATAATAAATGCAAAACTTGTTGTAAAATTGAGGACAACTTTCATATCTTTGCCCGAAATATGGGAAAATTTTAAACATGTACAGTATCGGACAAAACGAGTGCAACCAAATAATGCTAACTCAGTTTCTTTATATAAAAGTGCCGCATTTTTTCAATTTAGAGAAACAACTATGTAACTGTTTAGAGACAAAGTTCTTCAAGTTTTATTCATCACAAATTTCATTATTTGTACACGAAAATTAATAAATTAATCAAAAGTATTAAAAAAAGTTGATTTCCTTCTGGACAAAACAAGTGCAACTCGACGAAATGTTGACCAAGCTGTATTTCGCTATCAATATTTTGTGGCAAATCCTTTGTTGTCGATCCCAGCCTTGCATTTTCGAGGCATAGATTCGATCAGGTGATCAATGAAACTTTGTGGAATCGCTGCCCAGGCCTTTTGGATTTGTTCAAACAGTTGATCATTCCCAGTGGGCACAGGACCTAAATAAGACGTCTTTTGAACGTTCAAAAGACGTCTGAAACGTTTAAAAAACGTTTAAAAGACGTCTTTTTTACGCCCTGTGTCCACTAGGTTATTACGACCACCTTCACAATTAATTCTGCGGTTGACGATCTCCCACAGGTTCCGATAGGGTTGAGATCCGGAGATTGAGGCGGCCAATCCATCACCGATAGGTGGTTGTCTTGAAACCACTGCTTGACTACTTTTGCAATGTGTTTCGGATTGTTGTCTTGCTGAAAAAACCATTTTGTTGGCATATTCCATTCAGCATGAGGTAACATAACATCTTTCAGGATATTTTTATACATGAAACGATCCATTATTCCATCGTTTCGATGTATTGGATCTAGGCCGTTTGCAGAAAAACACCCCCAGACCATTACATTGCCTCCACAATGCTTCACGGTCTTACGGCAGTAACGTAATCGAGACATTTTCCGGCCGCTCGTCGTAAACAGGAAAATACCATCGCTCGCAATGATGTTGAACTTCGATTCATCACTGAACAGGACAGTTTGCCATTTCTGCACATTCCAGTCAATATGAGATGTAGCAAACAGGAGTTTTTTCTTCTGGTTTTTAGTGAAGTCAGCGGTTTCTTTGCAGGGCGTCGAGAAAACAATCCGGCTTCAACAGCACGTCGTCTGATTGTTTGTTCCAATACAGGCAGCTTTAATAACTTCCCCGTAGAACGATAATTGGAACATAGTCTTGATACGGTCCATTTTTTCACGCGATATTTATCACAAATACTTTTTTGTGACATTCCACTTACGTAATCGCCAATAATTTTCTTTCTTAGTTCCAATCCAAGACTGTCGGGAGCCATTTTTGCACTTGAAGTCATAAAAATAATAAAAATAAATAATCACGCCTCCCAAGGCTTACAGTGTTACATTTACCTTGTGATGATACAATAATGCTCTGTGGAACACAACGTCTTGGTTGGATGTGGACTGTATTGATGTAATGAAACACTTGTTGTATTTCACTTCTTGTATTGATGTTCTTCAAAATAACACTTTGATAAAACTCACTTCGATAAACTGTCTTGATAATACTGACTGATTGACTTCTATATACTGACTGAATTACATGTCGATTTACAAGTCTCTTATATAGTAAAATGAACCTGTGTAAACCTGTTCTGGAAGATTCTAAATGCTTCTTTTCGATGCTTCTGGAAGCTACTGGATGCGTCTGGATGCTTCTGAATGTTTCTGAATACTTCAGGATGCTACTGGATGCTTCCAGATGCTTCTTCTGGAAACTTCTGGAAGCTTCTGCATGCTTCTGGAAACTTCTGGATACTTCCTTTAATTATTAAAAAATGTCCGTGACGTTGACACGGACCAGACTTTAGAAAATGAAACAAATCAAAATAGTTGCACTTGTTTTATCCGCTGCAAAATGGCACTTGTCAACGAAATTCTGCCTGTGCGCTGTCACCTGTCAACTGATTGCTCATGTCATGGCATGCTATAACTTTAGACTCCTGAACTGTTTGCTGTGGTAGTATAGTTCGTTTCGTTTTTAAGACATGTAAAATTAGGAACACTTTTTAGCATTGTTCGATGTTGGTTGCAAATGTTTTGTCCAATACTGTATATAACTCCTTGACATCCCAAAACAATTTTTCTCCAATAAATTCGATTTTCTCGATTGAAATAGCGAATTTATGGGATAAAAACCCTACCTCGCAGCTGCTGTTGACAGTCACTCAAACTATAATGACAGGCACTTAAACTATAATGAAATATGGAAAAGCATATGTTTAAGAATTCAAAAATTGGCCCAATGGAAGTGATCAGGATAATTACCAGAAACATCAGGAATATTATTACTTTAAAATATAATTATAATGTCCGTAGAAATACCACGTACATTTTCTGTCAATTTTTTTGTATTAAAAACGTTTTTTGTCAAATATGGAATGGGAACCTGAAACTAAACATATGAGCTAAACTAATACACTGGATCATAGCAAGAACTAAATGTTTAGTTAAGTGTTCCTGTTTCCTGCAAATATATTTTCCTTTTTACAACAAAAATATTGCTATATATGATTAGATTATCACTCCAGCCCTTAATTTATGATTTATAATTAATTATTTGCATGTTTTATGTTGATTTCGTAACGCGATGTTTGTGTAAAAATTCTGTATTTATTTATTTTACTTAAAAAAATCTTTCTTTACTAAATATATTTTTTTTTACAACGGCTCAAAAAAAAAAAAAAAAAAAAAATATATAAAATTAAAAACACAAAAAAATTAAAAATTAAAAAACACAAAAGAATAAAAAACACAAAAACCAAAATAAATTTAAAAAAATTTATAATACATATATAGGGTCAAGTAATTATTTTAAAATAAAAGCATATATATTGTTGAATATTTTTGGGTAAACCTATGTTAAATTTATGTAAAAAAGCTTATTAATATCATAAACGCATGTTACAAAAATATATAAAAACGGAAATATATATACAAAGAGAAAAAAAATGTAAAATTTATTGTATATAATATAAGTATATTTTGTAATGCAGAAATAGTACATAAAAACCGTAAATATTTATTATTTTGTAATTAGGAAAAAAAAAAAAAAATTTCTCATTTCTTTCTTTCAAACGCTTTTTTTACCTTTTAGTTAAACTTTTAAACTCAAACTCTCTTCACCTTTTAATATAACCGTTACGCAGGTAAGTACAAATATTTTACTTTTATCCATTAGTTGAACATTCAGATTTTGACATTTGTTAAAGTTTTAAATTTAACTTTATGACATCATTGTTGTATTTGAATTAGACATTTTAGCTCTATTTTAACTATTAATAAGAGTTAAAATACAGCTAAAATGTATATGTGCGTATATAGTAGTATGTTTACGTGCGTATTTCTGTATGTATATGTATATATATATATATATATATATATATATATATATTAAATATATATACATATACATTTTGTATATATATACATATACATACATATATTATATATATATATATATATATATATATATATATATATATATAAATATATATATATATATATATATATATATATATATATATATATATATATATATATATATATATATATATATATAATATATATATATATATATATATACAGCATTGGACAAAACATTTGCAACCAACATCGAACAATGCTAAAAAGTGTTCCTAATTTTACATGTCTTAAAAACGAAACGAACTATACTACCACAGCAAACAGTTCAGGAGTCTGGAGTCATAGCATGCCATGACATGAGCAATCAGCTGACAGGTGACAGCACACAGGCAGAATTTCGTTGACAAGTGCCATTTTGCAGCGGACAAAACAAGTGCAACTTTTTTGGTTTGTTTCATTTTCTTAAGTCTGGTCCGTGTCAACGTCACGGAAGTTTTTTAATAATTAATGGAAGTACCCAGAAGTTTCCAGAAGCATGCAGAAGCTTCCAGAAGTTTCCAGAAGAAGCATCTGGAAGCATCCAGTAGCATCCTGAAATATCCTGAAACATTCAGAAGCATCCAGACGCATCCAGAAGCTTTCAGAAGCATCGAAAAAAAGCATCTAGAATTTTCTAGAACAGGTTCACACAGGTTCATTTTACTATATAAGAGACATTTAAATCGACATGTAATTCAGTCAGTATATGGAAATCAATCAGTCAGTATGATCAAGACAGTTTATCGAAGTGAGTTTTATTAAAGTGTTTTATCGAAGAACATCAATACAAGAAGTGAAATACAACAAGTGTTTCATTACATCAATACAGTCCACATCCAACCAAGACGTTGTGTTCCACAGAGCGTTATTGTATCATCACAAGGTAAATGTAACACGGTAAGCCTTGAGAGGCGTGATTATTTATTTTTATGACTTCAAGTGCAAAAATGGCTCCCAACAGTCTTGGGTTGGAACTAAGAAAGAAAATTATTGGTGATTACGTAAGTGGAATGTCACAAAAAAGTATTTGTGATAAATATCGCGTGAAAAAATGGACCGTATCAAGACTATGTTCCAAATATCGTTCTACGGGGAAGTTGGCAGCAGATAACAAAGGTGGAAGACCGCGTTCCACCAATTCTAGAGAGGATTCTATGATCGTCTGATCCGTCAAGAAGGATCCCCAGATATCATCAGTCGAGATACAACAGCAATTAGAGCTGCCTGTATCGGACCGAACAATCAGACGACGTGCTGTTGAAGCCGGATTGTTTTCTCGACGCCCTGCAAAGAAACCGCTGATTTCACTAAAAAACCAGAAGAAAAGACTCCTGTTTGCTACATCTCATATTGACTGGAATGTGCAGAAATGGCGAACTGTCTTGTTCAGTGATGAATCGAAGTTCAACACTGAACAAGGAAAACGCCTCGATTTACATTACTGCCATAAGACCGTGAAGCATTGTGGAGGCAATGTAATCGTCTGGGGGTATTTTTCTGCTAACGGTCTAGGTCCATTACATCGAAACGATGGAATAATGGATCGTTTCATGTATAAAAATATCCTGAAAGATGTTATGTTACCTCATGCTGAATGGAATATGCCAATAAAATGGGTTTTTCAGCAAGACAACGATCCGAAACACACGGCAAAAGTAGTCAAGCAGTGGTTTCTAGACAACCACCTATCGGTGATGGATTGGCCGCCTCAATCTCCGGATCTCAACCCTATCGAGAACCTGTGGGAGATCGTCAACCGCAGAGTTAATTGTGAAGATGTTCATAATAAGGATCAACTGTTTAAACAAATCCAAAAGGCCCGGGCAGCGATTCCACAAAGTTTCATTGATCACCTGATCAAATCTATGCCTCGAAGATGCAAGGCTGTGATCAACAACAAAGGATTTGCCACGAAATATTGATAGCGAAATACAGCTTGGTCAACATTTTGTCGAGTTGCACTTGTTTTGTCCAGAAGGAAACTTTTTTAATACTTTTGATTAGTTTATTAATTTTCGTGTACAAATAATGAAATTTGTGATGAATAAAACTTGAAGAACTTTGTCTCTAAACAATTACATAGTTATTTCTCTAAATTGAAAAAATGCAGCACTTATATATATATATATATATATATATATATATATATATATATACATACATTTATATATATATATATATATATATATATATATATATATATATATATATATATATATATATATATATATATATATATATATATATATATATATATATACATGTGTGTGTGTGTTATAATATAATAATTAATGTGTATGCATTTTGTGTTTGAAAGAGGCTGAATCTATAAATGATACCATATAAGCTATATGGTATTATGAATAATACCATATAGCTTATATGGTATTATATTTAGCACTTCCCTAAACAACTACTTCTATGCCCTTATTGTTATTGACAAAAGTATATCGATACATTGATTTTCGATTCATATATGTTTTTCTTTGTATTTACTTATTCGTTACATTTTTTCATTTCAGATTTATCATATGATGGATTTATGCAATATAGAAAAACAAAGTATTGTAAATTTTTATGAATTTTTTTAAAACACCTACTAATTTTTTAAAACACCTACTAATTAGTCCAGTCAACATCTAAACATCATTGTTGCATATGTCATTTTTAAGTAGTTTCTAGGCTTTTCTAAATGTGTTTCTTATTTACATGGTTTTACTAGTTTTACTACATTGTGTTGTCTAGCCTTTTTATATTCTTTTCTTTTTTAATTAGTCTGGAGACACAGTAACGTGTGCTTACAAATATTTTATGCTATGCGCTATTGTTTCTGTGTTTTGTGTTGATAGACCTCGGCTGTTATAGCTATTTTCTTTATATTTTCTGTCATATTTTTATCCTAATCCCACTAACAATAAAATAATAATATTTCTTAATTCAAAGTTGTAATTTTTTTTTTCATTTCTTTTTTTAGGTGTGGATGTGGTTATAGTGGGCATTGAAGTAAAATCAAAAAGTCTTAGACTGAGACCATTTTTAAATAAACTTATTTTTTAACTTATTTATAGACTTATTTTTTTTAAACTAAATTATAGACTTATTTTTTAACTAATTTGTGACTTAGTCTATAAGCAGTTCATTTGAAAATGTGTAGTCTAAAGATTTAAAAAAACTGAAGTACTCTAGTTTCTAAAGAATAATACCAAGTAAGTTGTATTAATTTTTAAAAAGATAAACTTTGTAGAACAATTACATCCGTCTTGAACAGAATTGTTTTTTAATACATTGTAACATACAATGTATAATATATATTGTGATATAATATATACTGTATATACAGCATATAATATATATTGTATAATACAGCATGGTTAATAATGTATAAAAAATAACAACTCTTTTCAAGATGGATGTAAATGTTCTGCAGAGTTTAAGTTTGTTTAACTAGGAGGTTGGCAAATTATTCATTTAATGTTGAACAATATAAAGAAAAAAGGTATACAAAGCAAAAAAATAATATTGAAAAAAGTTTTATTTCTTTTAAAATATGAAATATAAATAATAAAATGATAAGTATCACTAGAGGTCTTTCGCTATTTTACTATAGAACTTGTGTTTTAAATAGTAAAAGGCCTCTTGCGCTATTTATCATTTATTTATTTATAATATACAGTATCGGACAAAACGAGTGCAACCAAATAATGCTAATTTAGTTTCTTTATATAAAAAAAGGTGATTTTTTCAATTTAGAAAAATAACTATGTAATTGTTTAGAGACAAAGTTCTTCAAGTTTTATTCATCACAAAGTTCATTATTTGTACACGAAAATTAATAAACTAATCAAAAGTATTAAAAAAGTTTTCTTCTGGACAAAACAAGTGCAACTCGACAAAATGTTGACCAAGCTGTATTTCGCTATCAATATTTCGTGGCGAATCCTTTGTTGTCGATCACAGCCTTGCATCTTAGAGGCATTGATTTGATCAGGTGATCAATGAAACTTTGTGGAATTGCTGCCCAGGCCTTTTGGATTTGTTCAAACAGTTGATCCTTATTATGAACATCTTCACAATTAACTCTGCGGTTGACAATCTCCCACAGGTTCTCGATAGGGTTGAGACCCGGAGATTGAGGCAGCCAATCCATCACCGATAGGTGGTTGTCTAGAAACCACTGCTTGACTACTTTTGCCGTGTGTTTCGGATAGTTGTCTTGCTGAAAAACCCATTTTGTTGGCATATTCCATTCAGCATGAGGTAACATAACATCTTTCAGGATATTTTTATACATGAAACGATCCATTATTCCATCGTTTCGATGTATTGAACCTAGACCGTTAGCAGAAAAATACCCCCAGACGATTACATTGCCTCCACAATGCTTCACGGTCTTATGGCAGTAACGTAAATCGAGGCGTTTTCCGGCCGGTCGACGTACACGGCAAATACCATCGCTCCCAATGAGGTTGAACTTCGATTCATCATTGAACAAGACAGTTCGCCATTTCTGCACATTCCAGTCAATATGAGATGTAGTAAACATGAGTCTTTTCTTCTAGTTTTTTAGTGAAATCAGCGGTTTCTTTGCGGGGCGTCGGGAAAACAATCCGGCTTCAACAGCACATCGTCTGATTGTTCGGTCCGATACAGGCAGCTCTAATTGCTGTTGTATCTCGACTGATAATATCCGGGGATCCTTCTTGACGGATCAGACGATCATAGAATCCTCTCTAGAATTGGTGGAACGCGGTCTTCCACCTTTGTTATCTGCTGCCAACTTCCCCGTAGAACGATATTTGGAACATAGTCTTGATACGGTCCATTTTTTCACGCGATATTTATCACAAATACTTTTTTGTGACATTCCACTTACGTAATCGCCAATAATTTTCTTTCTTAGTTCCAACCCAAGACTGTCGGGAGCCATTTTTGCACTTGAAGTCATAGAAATAAATAATCACCTGTGTGAACTTGTTCTGGAAGATTCTAAATGCTTCTTTTTGATGCTTCTGAAAGCTTCTGGATGCGTCTGGATGCTTCTGAATGTTTCAGGATATTTCTGGATGCTACTGGATGCTTCCTCTGTAAACTTCTGGAAACTTCTGGGTACTTCCATTAATTATTAAAAAACTTCCTTGACGTTGACACGGACCAGACTTAAGGAAATGAAACAAACCAAAAAAGTTGCACTTGTTTTGTCCGCTGCAAAATGGCACTTGTCAACGAAATTCTGCCTGTGTGCTATCACCTGTCAGCTGATTGCTCATGTCATGGCATGCTATGACTCCAGACTCCTGAACTGTTTGCGTGGTGGTATAGTTCGTTTCGTTTTTAATACATGTAAAATTAGGAACACTTTTTAGCATTGTTCGATGTTAGTTGCAAATGTTTTGTCAAATACTGTATATTTTTTTTTAAATAAATTTTTTTCAAAATCAATTTATTGCTTGGCATACCTTTTTCTTTTATATATATATATATATATATATATATATATATATATATATATATATATATATATATATATATATATATATATATATATATATATATATATATATATATATATATATATATATATATATATATATATATATATTAAATCTCTTAAATATTAACATTACTTTATATTCGTTAGTCTATAGTTTTATTTTTATTATATTTATGCAATGACAATTAAAAATTAGTAAAAAATATATTTTTCATTTTTCACATATTTAATTTATTTTTCATTTTTCACATATTTAATTTATTTTTCATTTTTCACATATTTAATTTATTTTTCATTTTTCAAATATTTAATTTATTTTTCATTTTTCTCATATTTAATTTATTTTTTATTTTTCACATATTTGATTTATTTTTCATTTTTCACATATTTAATTTACTTTTCATTTTTCACATATTTAATTTATTTTTCATTTTTCACATATTTAATTTATTTTTCATTTTTCACATATTTAAGCCTAAATTTATTTTAGGACTTTTTTATTGTTTATGGGAATGCAATATAATTAGAAAGTAATTTTCTTCACTTTATTTACAGTTGTGTCTTTTTTAATAATCAGGTTTTTCTACAATATTACTAAACTTTAACGTTAAACATATCGTAAGTATATTATTGGCTTATTTGATAATAATATGTATGATTTATTTTGTACTTTTTTGTGGGATTTTTTAAATAAATTTGGTTTCAATTGTTTTCTTTATACTCAAGTTATCATAGAGAAATAAACGAAAGTCTTTCGAGTGATCTTTTATCAATCAGTGATATTGAATCAAGTATTTTTTTTACTTATTATTTAAAATAAATGCTGGGATAATAAAAAAAGGTAATGAGTCAAATTCATAATTATTGTCTGCTGTATATAAGCATTTACTCTATTTTTTTATTATTCAAAAAGATTTTTATACTATGCAATATAACATTTGAATAGGTTAATCGGAAAAAGATTTCCATATTTTGGAGGTTTTAATTTGTTTTAATTTACTTACAATCATTAAATTAAAATAGAGTTATTAAATGATGTATCTGTACCGATTTTGATATAATAATATAAGAATAAAATAAAAATATAAAATTAAAATTATATAAACAGGTTTTTTATTCCTCCTGCAAAATTTGAAATTCTGGACTTAAACCCATATTTTTGATGGCTGGATGGCTTAAATTAGAGCTTAACCAATTGGCATTTTTCTGTCGATTCTGGATTATGGGTTTTTGATTTGGTATTTGCCAATTCCGGATACTACACAGATAGTTAGGTTACACAATTACAATTGAAATTTTTAATAAAATATTAACTATAGATGTTGTCTTGTCTTTTTTTGCTGCAGCAAATGTTTTCAGAATTAAAGTTCTGGAAAAAGTCACTAGTGCTTGTATAATTTAACAAGGCTCTAAATCGTGCATCAAGCAAACGAACATGAACTACAAAATTGCAGGGTAAGACATCTGATGCAATTATTTCAGCTATTAACTTTATGATCTGTAATTGACGCGGGTTGTTGGCATCAAAAGCTTTCTTCGTGTCAAAGAGAGTTTCAAGTGTCTGCACATTTAGCTTTTTGGAAGATATATTATCTTCTTCAGCTTTTCTCTTCTTTTCCATTTCACAAATTCCAGAATAGACTTTGAATTCTTCACCATATTTAGAACAAAGTTAGTTAATGAGCCCACTGGTTCCGTATGTGCATGAGTTATTCCCTCCTATTTTTAAATTGTCCTTGCATACGAGACACATCGCTCTTGATTCGTCAACAACATTTATTTTAAAATATTGTCATATTTTACTTCGGGAGATGGTGTTTAGCTGCTATAAACTTAAGCTGTTCCAAACTTATAATTCTTTTATTTATGATAAAATACACTAAATATTTAAAGTTTAATACTGATTCAATATTCAAACTTATTTAAAATTATTTGTTTTGATTTTAATGATTTATATTTTATAATACAAAAAAAAAATTGTGAAATGTGAATAATATTGAGTATTGATATTTGATATCATGCTCATTAGAGGTGTGCTTTTTAAATCGACAAAACCACAGAAATTAGTAATATATGTAGAGTGCTGTTTTACTATAAATACTTTTTGAATTTTTCTACTTTATTTTGAAAAAAACATGCTCTTTTGGTATTTTGTTTTGGTCATTTATTTATTTATTTATTTTGTTTATTTTCACTATTTGGATTGGTCTGCCGTTTTGGTGCTGATACCAATTAATCGGTTTTTAGCAAAATCCGGCCAGTTCTGATTTTCGGAGCAAGATTAGGTTACAAAACATTTATTAAAAAAATTAACACAATGACACCGTCTTTACTAAGAAATAAAAAGAAATTAAGAATAAGTGTACAACATACTTTTAAGTGATGTAAGGTATAAAAGATAATAAATTGATAATAAATTTATTAAAATGTATTTTTAAATATTTTTTTTCATTCTCCATGACAAAACCACCACATCTTGCTCTGTCTTTGTGCTATGATTTATGCAACGTGACCAAGAGAAAACACAAAGACATCATAAGTAAATGATGCATTCTGCTTGAGTGCGAAGATTACCATTAAATATTTTCGAGCCCTACATACATATGTCGCAATTTTGTTTACATTTTTTATCCGGGATATATTTTTCTCTGCCCTGGAAACATTTTTCTTTGCCCTAGATAACTGGCCCCTGATATGCTAAAGTAACTACATTGTTCCTAAATCAATAAAAATTAAAAAATAGATTAATACATAAAAATTATATATATATATATATATATATATATATATATATATATATATATATATATATATATATATATATATATATATATATATATATTTTAAGGAATATGACTAACAAATTGATTGAGGATATTTGTTGTATGTAAAAATTTTTTAAAATTTTGTAATATATATAAATATATGTACATATATATATATATATATATATATACATATATATATATATATATATATATATATATATATATATATATATATATATATATATATATATATATATATATATATATATATGTATATATATATATATATTTATATATATATATATATATACATATATTTTTCATCTATTATTGTTTATGGTTGTATGATTGTACATGGTAAAGTTTCATAAAAGAATCATTTTCATTTTATTGTATAACTGTGTTAAAAATAAAATAATTTCAAGACATGATTAATAAACATGAATTATATTTAACTATATATATATATATATATATATATATATATCTATATAATAATATAAATCTATATATAAATATATTAGAATAAATTAAGTTCATATCTATCAAATACCATTTTAATTTTATAAACAGTGTAGAGTTGCATTAGTTAGAGCAGATCCTTAATTGCACAGTTTGATTTTATTTCTAAAACAAAATGTCATCTACTTATATTTTGCATTCAACTAATAAATCATTTTGTTTTTTATGTTTTATATGGGACAAAATGAAAAAAATTCTGTGAATTTTATTATTATTTTTTTTTTAGGTAATCTAAGTTTTTGTAATGACTATTGTTGCACATGGTATCTACTAATTAGCAGAGTATTACAGAGTAGAGTAACTAATTCTACTAATTAGTTGAATGTCTATAGTTATTAACAAATAAAGTACCATAGATTTGTCATATGCTGTAAAATGCTGTTTATTCCCTTAGTGTTCCAAGTTAGGCCTCTCCTACTTTTAAATAATTTTTTTATAAAATTTGTAAAAGTTTTTATTAATAACTTGTATTAATTTTAGAATCTATAACTGCAACATTAAAACAGCAACATTGAAATTCAAGGGTGCTTTGGAAAAACATGAAAAGAAAGAGTAGCGATAGGTCCTGAGACACCCCTGAACTGTTTAGTTTATTTGTACCTTTTATTTTAAATAAATGATTTTATGACTGTTAATTATATTATAATATTACATTACTTATTGTACTTTTGAACGTCCCGTGCGTACGTCTTTTAAACGTCCTTTCCAAACGTTTTTTTGTACGTCCCAGTGTTGATAAACGGCTTAAAGCTTCTCGCCTCCGCTTTTCTTCCGCAGCAGACGGCTGCTGCCTCCCGATCAATTTTTAGCGGAAAAATGTTTTTTTTCTACCTCCAGTGGCTTCCATTTTTTTAAATTGACGGCCACGGCCAGAATTCTTTTTTGGAGGCAAAATGTTTTGGAGGCCGACGCCAATAGAGAGGCAAAAGCCAATGGTGTCCGCCTCGAGAAAAAATTTTGGTGGCAAAGCCATTTGGAGGCCGCCTTTATTGGCTTCTACCTCCTAACTGGCTGCGGCCGTTCTAATTGGAGGCGGAAATATTTGCCTCCGGCCGGCGGATGTAACGAAAGATAATTGCTCGTTTACTTTAAAGCAATTAAATACTAACTAGAAACAAATGTTAAATACTTGACATCAAAGTTTTATTTTATATGATTTTTTGACTATTTAAACAATTTTTTGAAAAAAAAAATATATAATTTTTTCAGAGCGGTTGTTTTCTAGGACTATCGAATAAATTAGTAATTTTTATTACAAAACAAATGTTAAAAATTAAAAATTTTGTTTACATGCCTTAAGCAAGAAAGTCAAAAAAAAAAGATGATAAATAATTAAATTGTCAGTTTTTGATCAATGTTTGATATTTTGTCGCACTAACGTCATGTTAAAACTTTAATTTTTGGACCATAACATTAAATTATTAATTTTAGTCATTATATATTGTAAAAATATTTGAAAAACACAACATCTTTCAACAATATTTCTAAAAATTTATAAAATTAATTTATTTCGATGTTGGTTTGAATTGAACTTTTTCCAATAATCCAAACTTTAACAAAAAAAAAATTTTTTTTATAAATAGTAAAATTTTATGCTACAGAATTGAAAATGAAAAACGCGCTTTAGGGCTGTGCATACGGACAAAAATCATCCCATCTAACTGAGATAAAAAAAAATTGAGATCTGGCCTCTCCTTTTAAAACTCATACAACTTTAATATTACGTTCGTATGTAAATTATTATTCTGGCTAGGCGATGAATCACCGGGTTCTCGCTAAGGCGGGGTAAAAACTCTTCATATAAACATAAGCTAAAAATTCAGTTGCAAAAAAAATGAATATTAAAAAAAATTTAACTTTCGTAAAAGTTTTTCTTATTGGAAAAAAATATAATTCAAGTTGACATCAAATTAAACTAAATTTGTTGATTTTTTGTAAATGTAGTATTTTTCAATTATTTTTACAATACAAAATGATTAAAATTAAGAATTTAAGGAGGATGACCACAAAAAAAGAAAAATAAAAAATTTAGATCTGTAACAAGAATTTAAAAACCGCCATTTGATTTAAACTAGTTAGTATATATCTTACAACGTAAATATCGCTAAATATGTGGATCTTTAATAAAAAAGCAGGAAGTTGTCAAAATCACGTTAGAATAAAGCTTTAATAACTATACTCGCACCACAAAGAAGTTAAAGTAATGCTTAAACTTTGAAAGTAAGCAATTGCATGCTAAGTATAATAAGCATGATATTCTTTTTTTAACTTTGACCATCTTTTTTAAGCATAATTTTTAAACGATTTGTATCTTTTTGATTTTTTATATATATATATATTTTGCTGTTCATACAATAATATAAAAAAATTATTCCATAAAAAAAAGAAAGTATACATATATATATATATACATATATATATATATATATATATATATATATATATATATATATATATATATATATATATATATATATATATATATATATATATATATATATTTATATAAACAGACAGGTGCTCAATGAAGGTATGGATGACCAGAGTCACCACAATTTTTTCATAGAGCCCCTATGTGAGTCTTAACAAGTGCAAAGAAAATAAAGTTATTATAATAAAATAAACAAAAATAAAATTAAAAAAAAAACTCCGTTAAAATCTTCAAAAAAAAAAAAAAATCCGTAAAAAATAAATAAAATAAAATAAAGAAAAAAAGACAGTTAGAGGAATAAATTCCTTTAACACATCGCTCAATAAGTCCGTAGGATAGCTAATAAAATAACAACATTTTGACATAATTTGATTTTATTCATCAACATAGTCTCCTTTTAAGGCGATACAGTCATTCCAGCGCTTCTCTAACTTTTCGATACCATGTTTGTAGAACGATTTATCTTTTCCTTCAAAATATGCTTCAGTTTCGGCGATGACCTCCTCATTCGATCCAAATCTCTTTCCCTGGAGCATCCTTTTGAGATCTGAGAACAGCCAATAATCGCTGGGGGCCAAATCAGGCGAGTATGGTGGATGGGGCAACAATTCGAAGTGTAATTCATTCATTTTTACCATTGTTTTCATTGACTTGTGACACGGTGCATTGTCTTGATGAAAGAGAATTTCTTTCTTCTTCATGTGCGGTCGCTTTTCGTCAATTACAGCCTTCAATCGTTCCAATAATGCCATGTAATATTCGCTGTTGATCGTTTTACCTTTCTCAAGATAATCAATGAACAATATACCATGGCTATCCCAAAATATGGAGGCCATAACCTTGCCAGCAGAAGTTTGAGCCTTTGGGTGCTTTGGGCGGCTTTCAACCGCTGGTGTCCACTCAGCCGACTGTCGATTTGACTCAGGAGTGAAATGGTGGATCCATGTTTCATCCATTGTGACGTAGCGACGCAAAAAATCCTTTTTATCTCGGTGAAATAGTGCCAGACATGCTTCAGAATCATCGATTCGTTGTTGTTTTTGGTCCGGTGTTAGCAAACGCGGCACCCATTTCGAACAAAGCTTTCTCATACCCAAATGTTCGTGTAATATTGTAAACACACTGCCTTCTGATATCTTTATGGCCTCGGCAATCTCCTTCAATTTCAATTTGCGGTCGGATAAGACGATTTTATGGATTTTTTTGATGTTTTCCTCAGTAACCTCAGTAACTGCCGAATTTGGGCGACCGGAGCGTTCAGCATCATCGGTGTTTGTACAACCACGTTTAAAGTCAGCAAACCACTTTTCAACCATTTGCCTCGATGGAGAGGAGTCCGAATAACACTTATCAAGCCATTGTTTGGTCTGCACCGTGTTTTTTCCCATCAAAAAGCAATGCTTAATGAGCACACGAAATTCTGATTTTTCCATTTTTTTCAATTCACAAAAGTTGATTCAATCGTTCACACACTAACTTGGTAAATAATGGTCCGATTGTCATGAAACTTTGACAGATATCGTTTGAAGGTTGGTACTTTCTAAAAACAATACGGATTCGGTATTTGTGTTGCCATCTATATGTCATCCTACGGACTTATTGAGCGATGTGTTAAATATATCAAAAAGTTAAGTTAAAAAACGATAGTGTATATTAAAAAAAAGATATTGTATATGTTAAGTTTCAAAGCTGTCATTTGATTTCAAAATTTCTTTTTTTATATAAAACTTAAATTAATTTACTGTTTTCACCATATTGATGTGATTATTTTTAAAACTGTTCCATATCTTAGGCCCTCGATATGTTATACTATATTCTTCGTATTTAGTTACTTTACGAGGTAGTGTGTATTTGAGCCTCTCGTTTGATCTCAGAGAATAGTTATTGCTTTGATTTATCTTAAATTTTGTTTCAAAGTTTTTCGGTGGGATATTTTTTTTAATGATAATACATAAAGATCATGTGCTGAAATGTATTTATCTCGTATACATTCATCATCTTCATTTCCCTCATTTATGGCTTTGCATGCTCAAATTTGTTTGCAAGCATGTTTTTGTACACTAAATATTCTTTTAAGTTTAGAGGGTTAAAAAAAATTAGTGTCATCAGCATACATAATTAAATTTAAATTTGCAAATATATTACAGAAGTCGTTTATATATATTAAAAAAATAAGAGGGCCGAGAATTGAACCTTGTGGTACTCCACTCAGAATATTTAATATACCAGAATCCGGATTTATTACATATTGTTTTCGGTCAGTAAGGTAGCTTTTTATCCAAGAAAATGTTTTGTTTGTTACACCATAATAGTTTATTTTTTCTAAGAGTATGGAGTGGTCTATTGTATCAAATGCTTTTGACAGATCTATAAAAATTCCAAGTGTAAACTTATTTTTTTCAAAACCGTTAGTTATTTGGTCAACTAATTCAATAATGGCTCCGTTGAAATATTCTTTTGAAGCCCGAACTGTTTAGAATAAAAGAACTTCTCGCAAACACTATACGAAGAGAAATGGAAAGAAGTCTATTTATGTAAAAATACTAACAAAGCATACAATGCCTTTTTCAATAAATTTTTAAATATATATAATGAAATTTTTCTTTATGAAATAATAAAAACAAAAACACTAACTAACCCTTGGATGAACTCTAGTAAAATGTTCAAGAAAAAAACAAAAACTCTATAAAAAATTTCCCCAAAATAGAAATATTGAAAACAAAAACAAATATAAAAACTATAAATATTTTTATCAAAACTTTCTTAAAAATGAAAAAAAACAATTTTGCAGTAAAAAAATTACTGAATGTAAATTTGATAAAAAAAAAGCATGGAGTCTAATTTATAATCTAATTGGTCGTAGTAAAAGTAGTTCATTACTTCCTTTCAATATCACTATTAATGATAATAATATTCACTGCCCCACACAAATCTCACAAAAGTTTAACAATTACCAAAAAAGTTTGATGAAACGCCAATAAAGAATTGCCGAACTAACACCCGCTTCAAGCAAAAATCTTGTAACAGAAATATTTTTTACCCTAACTGACATATATTTAATAATTTTTTATAAACTCTTCTTTTCAAAATGTATAAAATTTTTTTTTTACTTTTTCCGGTGTGGTATTTTTACTTTGTTTTTTATTAATGATAAATTTTTATTCGCCAGTAAAAAATTTTATTCACCTTTTTTTTTTCATCACTTTTTTTTTCACTATTTTTCACCCATATTTATTCAACAGTAAAAAACTTGTTTTAATTTTTTACTTTCTTGAGATTTTTACTTTTTCCCACGTAAAAATGTATTTTCCGACCACGTTGTATTTTGACAATACTATAACAGCATTGAATAAATACTACCTGCTTTTTGTAAACAGATTGAAACAAACAGCATTGAATAAATACTACCTGCTTTTTGTAAACAGATTGAAACAAACAGCATTGAATAAATACTACCTGCTTTTTGTAAACAGATTGAAACAAACAGCATTGAATAAATACTACCTGCTTTTTGTAAACAGATTGAAACAAACAGCATTGAATAAATACTACCTGCTTTTTGTAAACAGATTGAAACAAACAGCATTGAATAAATACTACCTGCTTTTTGTAAACAGATTGAAACAAACAGCATTGAATAAATACTACCTGCTTTTTGTAAACAGATTGAAACAAACAGCATTGAATAAATACTACCTGCTTTTTGTAAACAGATTGAAACAAACAGCAACAAACAAACATCTTTAAAATGTTTAAAAGTATTGAATTGATACTGTTTTTTTGTTACGTGAGTCCAAATGAAATGTTTAATATACCGTAAATATTTGGATATACCGTTAACAAACCGTGTCATATGCACAACTAAATACAACTATAAGTGCATTAGATTTTAAAGCAATTTTAATTGATTATTAAGATTACATGGGATGTATATTATTATGCAACCATTATCAATTACATTAATTTATCTATAATTATAGATAACGTCATTCATAACAAATAATAATGATGACTTTTTCAAAAAAGTAACCTTTTTTCTGAGAATTTGCTGATGACATGGGGAAGAATGAAATAATTAGAAAAGCTTTTCAAGCTTTTGGTGTGCCATGGAACCGTCAGAAAGCAAAAGAACTTATTCTTAAAGCTGCTAATCAAGTTTATGAAATTATTAGAAATGACATAGAAAATGTATATCCATTATTAATGTTTGATTTAACGTCTCGTCTCAATACGAATGTTTTTTCTTGAAGTATTCAGTTTACAAGACAGAAAATTGTATGATCGAACTTTGGGAATGCTCACTCTGCATGTACGACAATTTGGGACGGTTTTAGCCGACCAGTTGATTACTATGCTTGCGAAAGTAGGGAAAGGAGTAAACGATATTTACTCAACTTGTTCAGATCAAGTAAAGAACATGATCAAAGTTTCTGATAGTATCAAAGAAATTCAAAATCAAATCATTATTAATGAAGTAATGAATTTGTCGAGAAAGTATAAAAGATTTTGAAGATTTTGATTTGAAGATTTTGAAGATTTTTGAAGAAGAAGTTGTTGTTGAAAATTCCTAAAATACAGATGACGAAAGCGAAAGACAATCGCAAACTCTAAAACATGGGAGAAAGTTAAATGTGTTAAAAAACGATATTGCTTCAATCTGCACCAAGATGTTTTGTGGAGCGCACATTTGCCAATTAGCTTCTAAAGACGTTACTGAGCCGTTTGAAGTCACTCTTTCTGAAATAACAAAATTTATAATAAATACACGAGTGCTTAAATATGATGCCAATTTTGGTAATCTTAAGAGATCACGCAAAGATATTGCTCCGAGATGTGGTAGTACGTATATTATGGTATCAGACATGTCTGAAAAACATGCTATACATGAAAAGATTGCGTCGAATCAAAACAACCGCAACCAAAGATTAAATGATGGAACCTAGAAATTTATTGAAGAATATACAAAAGTATTTGAACCAATTTTTTCTGCAATGAAGGATTTTCAAAGATCAGACTATACCATGTCGGACTTCATTTTACGATGGATAAGAATGGTATGAACTTGGAAAAAATTCCCGGTGGAAAAAACAATTTCAATTCTAAACTTTTCGAAGCTTTAAAGATACGTTCGCAAAAACTTTTTGAGTACGACGCTTTCATTGCTGCACTCTTATTGGATCCTTGTTTCGCATGGAGTACTGCTGGTCATGAAATCTTTAACGATTTATTAAGTAGTGACTCAATAAATTGTTGAAGACTTCATGACTAGCTACGATTTATTGAGTAGTAAATCACCTACTTATAATTCATTATTTTATAAACTCACAAATAGAATTTGCTGAAAGTCTTCGATAGGATGAAAATGTACGAGATAAAGATGAAGACCGTTTGACTCAACTTTTAGGTATTTTAATATTATTTAATAATTGATACTTAATCAATATTTGAAATATAATGAATTAAATAAAATTTTTATTAAATAGTTTAAATAAATGAAATTTTTTTTATTTAGCATTCAAAAGTTTTCATTGTAAATCAATAAAAATTCAATACTACTTTCTACTTTTATATTAATACCTTTCATCATCAATGGAAAATTAATAATGTCAAGGGTTAGGGTCATAAATTCATCTTTTTTTTCTTTTCAAAAATCAAACTAAAAATAAGTATAGCATTTTATTGATTTACAATTAAGTTCAGTTTTCAAAGCTTTTGTTTTTCTCATTAACTTGATTGAATTTAATCAGATAAGTTAGATGAAATTTGTTGGTTGATGAATAACTAATAACTAATCTATCTTCTTTAAGGAGGAGGTCAACGTCAAACCATACATGTTAAGACAGATACAAGAATTTATCAGCAAATAACAAATATTGTAAATAGTGAGCCAAGTATTGGGGTAAATAAAAATTTAATTATTCTTGAATATTAGTATTTAGAACGTGATGATTATAATCGGAAGAAACTCTATAAGATTTCTCAAGTTGTTTTTGGTGCTGCATTTTCTAAGGTTTAAGTTGAATGAGAATTTAAGTTGACTCATTTAAGAACTCGACTTTCGGATGAAACATTAAACGTGATATTAGTCGTGAGACAAAATTTGGTTTGCTTGACAAAGTAAAATTCTTTTAACAACGTAAACCTTATAAAAAAAATGAATGTACGTAACGCTATTTAATTTAAAATATAAAACAAGCAATTATTTTTTCTAAATAATAAAACGAGTCTTGTCTTTAATTAACGGAAGTTACTTTCAAATTCAGTGAAACTAACTTTTTTAATGTTAATCAAATTGATTTTTAATTAATTCAATGTAAAATAAAATGAAAAAAGTTACGTACGAGAATTCTAAAATATTTTTTAATTATAAAATTCATTTATACTTAAATGAATATTTATTGAAATTTGGTGTAAATGTAAAAATACTAGTTTATTCAACTGTTTTAGAAAAAAACCATTCTCTGCGACAATATCACAACTTTTTAGTTTTAAAAAGTCAAAGGTTGACAATTAACGCACAATTTCAATATAAATTGTCATTAGTCGGTCAAATGCGAACTGTAAACTTATATATATGGCTGTCGACAGGTATCTGTCAACGGGTACCTACCCATTGGTCACTCTCGGTAGCATTATTAAATGACGAGTAACCGTCATTTGAAAAAAATATATATTTGTAACCGTCGTTTAAGGAACAGTCATTTGTAAAAAACATTTGAGTATATATATATATATATATATATATAAATATATATAAACGCAATTAGTTTAGAAGCGCAAAGTATTGCTAAAAAAAATAAACCTTGATAACAGAATCGAATCAAATGCCCCTGCCAAGCTTTCATAACACTAAAAGAACATAAACCAAATTTTCAAAACAAACTTCCATGAAGGTTATCGGTTCCCTCAAAAAGTGAGATTGGACATGTAAGCAAAATTAAATTGGACAAAATTAATAATATTCTTCGAAATAAATTAAATTTGCAACAATGGAAAAATACCACTGATGTTAAAATTGGTTCTCCATAATCGAAAATAAAAATGGCTGTACATTTATTCAATTTGATATTAATGATTTTTACCCTTTAATAACTGCAGATATTTTAGATAAAACAATTGAATTTGCAAAATGCCACACAGTTATTCCTGAAGAAACAATCCGTATAATAAAACATTGTAGAAAAACCTTACTTTATTTTAATAAGGAAACTTGGAAAAAGAAAAACAAACATGACTGCTTTGATGTAACAATTGATAGTTATGACGGAGCAGAGATTTGTGAACTTGTTGAACTATACATTTTAGATTTATTAAGTAAAATAATCAACATAAATTATTTAGGCCTTTATCGCGAAGATTTTTTAATAGTAATGCGTAAAAAATCTGGTCCACAGCTCAATAAAATTAGAAGAGATATAAAAAATTTTTTAAATATTGGCTTTTATATAGAAATAAACATAAATTCAAAAAATAGGAACATTCTTGATGTCACATTTAACCTCTCTGAAAATTCATATAAGCCTTTCAAAAAACCAAGCGATGAATTATTGTATATTAATATTAGCTCAAATCATCCACCCCAAATTCTAAAAACATATCCCGATTTCAATCAATAACAGGCTAAACCGAAGCTCTCTAATGAAAATGTATTCAATTCCTCTAAATGAATACTTCAAGATGCCCTTAAAAAAAGTGATTTTGAAAACTGTGAACTATAATTTGACCATGAAAAAAAGGAATACAAAAAAGTGAAATAGAACTAGAAATGTGATTTGGTTCAACCCTCCATATAGCAAAAATGTTTCCACTAACATAGGAAAAGTGTTTTTAAAATTGGTCGTTTAGCATTTCCCGCCCTCTAATAAATTACATGAAATTTTCAATCAAAATACAATTTAAGTTAGCTACAGTTGTACAAAAAAATATAAAAAGAAATATAAAAGGTCTTTAAATCAAACCTGAACCTAGAAGCAATATTAACATCAAGAGATAAATCCAAACTACAAATGAACAGCCACCCAGGAGTTTACGTTATTAAATGTCATTGCAGCAAAAAGTATATAGGTGAAACAAAAAAACAAATAAAAACACGCATGCAAAAACACAAAAACAGTACAATAAGAAATAAAACAGAACGATCTGCATTAGCTACAAACATGAGACATTGTGCACAACAAATTAACTGGGACAGTTAATTTGTTGTGCACAATAATAATTTGCATACTCTCATACATCATGTCTACATTCAAAAATCTATCTATCTGTATATCTATATATATATATATATATATATATATATATATATATATATATATATATATATATATATATATATACATATATATATATATATATATATATATATATATATATATATATATATATATATATATATATATATATATACAGATAGATGTAATAGATAATATAATGTAATAGCTATAATAATATAATAATAATAATATAATGTAATAGCTAGCCCAGTGGGCACGGTACATTTTTATTAGCTTTAAACCTAATGAAAACGTCCAAAAAACGTTTAACAAACGTACCGTGGCCACTGGGAGAGGTAACGCCGTACCGGTCTAATTAAATTTATTTTTGCGCTCTCTTTCCAAGAGACTTCTTAAAATCATCTTAAATACTTTGTTTAAATATTATAACTATTGCGCATATCTTATTACTAATAACATTAATAATAATAGTTACTATTTGTATTATAAATATATAAACTATCATTATGAATGATAATTATTAATATGTTATGGATACGTGTTTTTTAGACTCATCTTTTTCTTTTTTTCTTTTTTAAATAATTACTTTTTGCGTCTTAACTTTAACAATACTGTTTTTCTTATAATTAATGTTCATTAAAATTTTCTTTGTTTTTATTTTTCAAAGTTTCTTAGAATATATACACAAACATACATCGACTAATACAGCCGTAGTCACAGTGTAGTGTACAGAGATTGACTGACATAAATAGAGGGTTTAGGTTTTGACATCTTTAAACTAAAAGCATTTCAATCTTTACTTAAATAGGATTTAGTTAGTGATTAATAAATTAATCTAATTTATGTTAAAAGTTTATAATTTAAACTACAGTGGATTTTTTGATGATATAACCTAAATAAATGGTTATAATTTATGTACAAAGAAGCGCATACAAATTAGAAAAAATTATTCGAACGCGCAAATATACAAATAATGCTTGCAGAAATTTTATAGTTTAAAACGTACAACAAGAAACATCGCTGAAGCAATTAAAGTATTTAATAAACTCAATTTAAATATTTTAAAACTTTATAAATTCAATTTTCAATTCTACCTTTTTAAACATTTATACGTTTTGTTTCCAAATGATTCTGCCTCCACAATTTTTTCTGGAGGCGGTCACCAATGATTTCCGCCTTCCTAATGGCTCCAAAACATTTTGAATTCAAAAAATAACTCTGGCTGTGGTCGCAAATTGAAGGGCAGAAGATTCCGGATGCGGAAGAAAGAACATTTTTCCGCTAAAAATTGATTGGGAGGCCGCCGACAACAGCTTCCGCCTCCCTAAAAAGTCAGCTTTTCGGTAGAAAGTTACTTTGCCGCTGGGCGGCATTATCAACTCTGCGTGTAAACAACGTTTAATCAACGACTTTTTAACAATGTTATAAATTAAATCAAAATTGATTGCTTTTTGAAAATTTTTGTACGTTTTTTTAAATAATCCTTTTTCAACGTTAAGTGGCGTTTTTTTAAATAATGCTTTTTCAACGTTGCGCAACAACGTATAATCAATGCCTCTTTAAAAAAAAGTTACATATCTTTGTAAAGTAGGCTACTTAGACAACGTTTTTGCAAATTTCTTTTACAACTTGTTTTTAATGTTGATTCAACGTTGACAATGTTTGCTAAGTAATGGCACTGTTTGATAACAAGACTATAATACTATAATCCTATACTTTGTTGTGAAAAAAACTACTTTAAAAGTATTTCGCAAAAACGATAAATTTATTAAAATATCATTAAGTTCTATAAAAGTATCAATCATAGTAATCAAAAAATTTTTGGAGAAAAAAAAATTTAACTTCAAGTTTAAAACACGATAAAATGGAACTTAAAGTTATAAGTACCAATTTTGTTTTGCTTAATAAGACATTGCGTATTAATAACATAGGTTGTGTTATTGTGTATTAATAAATATTTATCATTATATAAAGATATATATTAGGATATATAAAACTATATAAGGTAGGGTGCATGACTTTTAAAAAAATGAAACTGTTAAATTTTCAGCTTGATTGGATAAAATTTTGACGTGCATCATCAACTGTAAAGTATTAATGACAAAATGCTCTTTTAAACAAAACCTTAGGCGTTTGCCATTACAAATTAAAAAGTTGCTAACAAAATTTGAAACGTTTTAAAATATTTTCAATATAACAAAAATTATTTAATGGGATTGTAAATTTCTGTTTTTGACAGCAATGTTACAATCAGTGTTAATAAACGGCTTAAATCTTTTCGCCTCCACTTTTCTGCAGCACCAGCTGGTGGCTACATCCCAATAGAGATTTTTAAAATTTTCTGGCTTCCACCTCTAGTAGCTTCCACCTTTCTATTTGGGGCCAGAGTTTTTTTTGGAGAAAAAATGTTTTGGACATTGACGCCAATAGAGAGGCAGAAGCCATTAGTGCCGGTTCCAGAAGAAATTTTGGAAACAAAATGATTTGGGGGCTGCCTCTATTCCTTTTCAAGATGTAATTGAGAACTATAAGTTGTAATGAAGAAAATTAAGATGTAATTGAGAAATACATTTAGAACTCGCATTATGTAATTAAGAAACACAACATGTAATTACGAAATTTTAAAGTATAATTGAGAAAACCAACATGTAAATAAGAAATCGCAGTATGTAATTTGAAAAACAAAAGTTGTAATTAAGAAATTGTAATATGTAAATGAGAATACATTATTTGCAATTATGAATTCAATGTAAGCTTAAAGGTCATTATAAAAGATCTTTTTGGACATGCATTTTAATAAGTTAATAATATCAAATTTAGCATTTGTATGCACCAGCAATACATTAATACAGTAATGGAATTGAAAGATCGTTGTGTTATTTGTCAATACACTATGAATAGAAAGTCTCTTATTAAATTGAATCCGTGCAAGCATTTATTTCACCAAATTTGATTACAACCACTTCTGGAACAGCCAGAACCACCTTGTCCAATTTGTAGACATGAAATACATACAACTGATTAAGTTGAAAGAAAACATTATGGTTTATCTTCATCGAATGATAGAAGAAGAGTAATTAAATGTGCTGAGCAAAACAACGATTTGGTGACTCTGGCCCAAACTTTAGGTGTAAAATATAAGACAGCATACAATTGGGTCCGCAGCGAAAATTTAAACTTTATTGGAAGAGGTGGTTTTAAACCAAAAAAATTAACCGACGATCAAATCGAAGAAACACTAACATGGATTGAAAGTGACTGTCAGTTGACATTGGTGGCCATTAAAACAAAGATATTAAGACAATTTAATATTAGCGTCAGCGCAACCACAATTGCCAATTATCTCAAAGGCAGACTATTTTCATTTAAAAAAGTGCACAAGGAGCCTACTACAATGAATAGTAATGAAAACAAACAAAAAAGAGCTGAATACGTAAGAAATATTAACGAACACATCACAAATGGTCATCAGATAGTTTGGTTGGATGAAAAAATATTTTTGCAGAAAAATGCAAGGACGTGCCAAACAGGGGAAATGTTGGTTTTGTTAAACCAATGGATTACATCCGGAAATCGTTTAGAGGATTTGGTCGTCGTAACAGGCAATGCTCCATGTCGCGCTCTTTTGGAAAGTGTGTTTGAAAATTCACCGGCTCAGTTGCTACGATTAGGACCCTACAACCCAATGTTAAACTCAGTGGAAGCTATCTGGTCCAAAAAAAAATAAACTTTAAAAATGTTATTCGCATTCCAACTATATTCGGTGCTGGGATTATGGAACAACGAATGAAGTATTTAGAAAGAATTGTTACTGCGGCAAAAGATACAATAATGGGAGGTGATTATACACGCGCTGTACAACATACGACCAAGCATTACGCAACGATTTTAAATATGAAAGAAGTTCAAGTTGGTGCTTAACTGAATATTGCGATGATTTTTAATCCGTTGTTCAAATTTAAAGTTTATTTTTATGTAAATAAATTATTTGTGTTTTAATTATTATTCATCTGAAATCTCAATTAAATTTTTCACAAACAAAAATAAAAGAAAGCTTTAATTGACACCCAATAGGATTTTTCCAGTTTCCGCCTTAACCTCAAATGCCTTCAAAATTCAAAATACAAAGATCTTTGTATTCTTTATACTTTTCTCAATTACAAATTTTATCTTCTCAATTACATCTTACGATTTCTTATTTACAACTTTTATGGTCTAAATTACATCTTACGTTTCTCAATTACAACTTTCATGTTCTAAATTACATCTTGAAAAGGTGCAGTGGCTTCTGCCTCCCAGCTGGCTGCGGCCACCAAATTAGGGACGGAAATATTTGCTTCCCACCGGGGATATAATGAAAAACATTTTTATAATCAAAAACAATTTTATGTTCGTTTTCAATTTAACAAGCAATTTAGATATTAATTAGGAACAAATTTGACATTAAGACTTTGTTTCATATGATTTATTGCAAAAGTTTTGACCATTTAAAAAAACTATAATTTTTTTTAACTATCGAAGCAATTAATTTTTAAATATTCAAAACAAATGTTGAAAATTTGAAATTTTACTTCCGTTGGCAAAAAAATCATTTCGACAAAAATATTTATTAATTAAAATAATAAATTACTGTTTTGTCAGATTTTGATCAGAGTTCTTTTTTGAACAAGTCGACATCCTAAATTTTGTATTCATTTTATTATTTACAATAATGTTATGTTCTTATTTTTTATAATTAGATATTGTATAATAAAATCTTTTAACATTCATCAAAAATTTGCAGCCTCGTTGTATTTCGCTAAATAGTTTTGACAAATTACAACAACAACAACAACAACAACAACAACAACAACAACAACAACAACAACAACAACAACAACAACAAGCACAACAACAAAAGAAATTTGAAACTTTATATTTATAAATCCTCATATTATTATCTTATCTTATATTAGGATTCCCCCATTTACTTGGCAAGTGAGAGTAGTGATCGACCGAAACAGAAAAAAAAGCCGAAATCAAAATAAACCGAAAATTCGGGTACTCTAGTTCGGTGCCGAAGCCGATGTTTTGACAAATATTTTACCGAAACCGATACCGATATTTAGGCTAGTCAATTATACATTTGTTGTTTTTTTATACGTGTATTATGTTAGAACTAATTACATGAGTCTCACAAATTGAGATTTAATACATAAATTGACAATATATGTTAATAGCAAAAGTAAACAACTAACTGCAAAGCAAAACTTTTTCGAGGTAATCTGGTAATAGTCTATTTCTTTCATTGCTTCTTTCATTCAATTTTTTCGAGGTTATCTGGTAATAGTCTAATTGTTTCATATTTCTCCAGCTGATTAAAATAACCTTTCCACATCAGTTGATGTTGATGAAGTGGTGAGAAACTTCACTACTCAAGTTGTTTTCGTAATTCTAACAGAAATTTAAACAACCAGAGGATAATTGAGAATTCAAATAATCAGTAAGCACTTCATTGATCTGTCGAGGTTTTGATCTTTGCTCTATTGTTGACTAAGATTGGAAAATGATGTGTTTCAACAAAAGAGATAAACACGAAATATGGATTCTTTGGAAACATGTTTAAATTCAATGGCCAAGCCTGTATTTTTACGTTAAAAAAGCGTTTTAAAGACGTCAGATCGGAACGTTCAGACGTGGTTTGTTTTAGGTACCCAGATGAAATTACCAAAAACGTTCCAAAGAGAAGTTCAAAAGACGTCCGTTTTGGACATTCAAAAAACGTCCGACTCAGATATTTAAAAGACGTCCAGATGTTTAAAGGAAGTTTTAGAGTTGATAATGCCGTCCGGCGGCAAAGTAACTTTTTGCCGAAAGGCCGGCTTTTTAGGAAGGCGGAAGCTGTTAGCTTAGTCAAAATTCAAAGCCATTTAAATGATCAAAAAACGTTATGATCATTTAAATGGCTTTTGTCTCCCAACTGGCTGCGGCTTCCCAATTGGAGGCGGAAGTATTTGCCTCCATCGGCGGATGTAATGAAAAAAATTACTCAATTGCTTTAAAGCAATTAAATATTAATTAGAAACTAATGTTGTTTGACATTAAGTCTCATTTTATACGATACTTGCAAAACGTTTTGAGTATTTAAAAAAATTCTTTTTTTTTTTTAACTAATACGTTAAGTAGAATAATTTATTAGTTTTATTATTCAAAACAAAAGTTAAAAGTTGGAAAATTTACTTCTATGCCATTAACGAATGAATCTTTTGGACAAAAAAAAATTATAATAAGTAATTAAACTGACTGATTTTGGTTTAAGTTTTTTAGAACATAACGTTAAATACTTATTTTTATTAATTGGATATTCTAAAAGTTACTGAAAAAATATCTGCTAATGTTTATTAAAAATTTGCGATCACGCTGTATTACGCTAACAGTTTTTCCAAATTACAACAAAATAAAGAAAATTTATAGAAGTTTAAAATATATACTTTTATAAATATAATTTATATTTTACTCTATACTTTTAAAAAGTTTAAAAGTTAAAAATTTATTTGATAGTCCTAGAAAAACAACCGCTGTATTTTTTTAAATAGTCTATTAATTATATAAAACAAAACTTTGATTTCAAATTTTTAACATTTGTCCTCAGTTGATATTTTAATTTCTCATTAACTTAAAAACAAACGTGCAATTATTTTTCATTACATCCGTCGGCGGAAGACAAATATTTCGGACTCCAATTTGGCGGGCGCAGCCAGCTGGAAAGCATAAGTTATTGGAGGCGGCCTCTAAATGGTTTTGCTTCCAAAATTTCTTCTGGAGGCGGCCACTATTGGCTTCCGCCTCTCTATTGGCGTTGGCCTCAAAAATATTATATCTTCAAACAAAAAACTCTAACTGCGGCCGCCAATAGAAAGGCAGAAGCCACTGGAATCGGAATAAAGAAAATTTTGCCGCTAAAAATTAATTGGGAGGCAGCCGCCGTCTGCTGCGCAAGAAAAGTTTAGGCGAGAATATTTACGCCGTTTATTAACACTGTTTGCACGTCATAAGATGATGTTTATCAAAGATGATGTTTACACGTCACAAAATAACGTTAAAAAACTTGGAAATGGTTATAAAATTTCAGTTGCATAATAAATTTAAAGTACCAAATAGTGCTTAAAAATAATCATTAGTTATCGTCGCATGACTCATTATCAAGAAGTACTTAATCCTCAATAATTATCATTACATGAATCGTTGCCACAAAATTGCACAACAACCAATAGTTATAATAATTTAGTGTTGTGCACTAAGTAATTTCATGCAACAATAATTATAGTTGAATGACGCGTTTTCAAGTAGTACTCAAATCTCAATAACTATCATTACATGAATCGTTGTCACAAAGTTTTACAACACTCAATAATTATAATTATTTAGTGTTGTGTACGATGTGATTTTATGCAACAATAATTACCGTTGCATGACTCGATGTCAATTTTACAATTTGATGAATGGTATACGTAGCAACTCTCTTTTTTTAGTTTAAAATATAAAATTGATTTTTGTGATGTTGCATTCGAGGTTTATCGAGATTATTTCTAGCTTATCATTTATTTATTTACAACAATAACGAACCTTTTAAACACTAAAAGCAATATTAACATTCAAAGAAGACAAGTTGAAACAGTTTTTTTCACTATTTATCGTTTTGGGAGTAGCTCTACTTATAATTTTTTTTAAAAAGCTTGATTGCGAGTTAAAGCATTAAATACATTCCCGTTTATCGATATGATAGGCGGAAAGTATGCAATGGTTTCGGCAGTTTGAAAAAAAATGTTTTTTTAAATTAAGTTAAACTACTTTTAAAACTAAGCAGTTTTATCCAGTACGGATATAAGTCTATTTCAACACACTCGTATCAGTCACAATACTCATCTAAAAAAACAAAAAGTTTTTTTCAATTTATGTAGATTATACTAAGATGAAAATAAGGCTGTAAGCTTATCATTTGGAGTTGGAGGACAAGTCTTCAAACTTTTTTTAAAGCAATATTAAAACCAACTTCTTCCACAATGAGATGGACAACATGCATGTTTTAAATTTCATGTCTGCGCTTTTATTTAAATATGAAAAATCGCTTTTCACATAACTTTGATAAAAAACTTGACATTTAAACCAGTTAATATCTCTGTAAAACAAAATGTATATATTTATGCAACAAATCTTTTAAACAAGAATTGCATTGATCTTTCTTTTGCTTTCTCTACTCTTTGAATAATTCAACTTCACGAGAACTAATATGATACTAAAATTTATGTGTAGCTTGGATTAAACGTTATACAAAAATAAAAATCTTGCCTGGATACGAAGTAGGTTAGAGCTTTTGGTGCTCAGGCTGGTATCTAATTTGCAGCCTGTTTTAAGTTAGTTAAATAGCGGTTTTTAATAGGCTAATAATTATAAAAAATTAATTATATTTTTGAGTTATTGGTAGTAACTTGTAACAATTAAGCGCCATATATAAATTAGTCAGTACTAAAGGAGCTTCATAAGTTATCCCATCAATAAAAGGGTTCCAGATGTCCGGTGTTTACGTTGAAGAATAAAGTGCCAAAGCTATAAAATAAAGATTTTTACTGTGACCACTTTCGTAAAGGCTAAATATCTGGCAACACTACATCTATATGGAAGTTTCCCCATCAATATTTAAATTTCCCCGTATGAAAAAATATATATCTAATTAAAACATAAATTGAAACAAACTGAATTTTTGAAAAAACAAGTTTTAGTTCTTGTACAAAAAGAAGTTAATCTTTTTGGAATGGAGATTCACTCTATTCTATAATGGAATTTCACTCCATTCTCGAGTTGAATTGCACTTCATTCTAGAGTTTAGGGTAATTCCAAAAAATTAAAATGATTGGAGTCTGAGAACAAAAAGCCTAAAAATTTTTGCCCTTCTCCTGCCCCAAACGAAAACCAACAGGTTGATAAAAAATTTTTGTATTATTTTCAATCACACTTATATTCTTTGATAAATTTAAAGTTTCATAATATAATTTCCCAGTGTTAAATAAAAATATGACAATAGAAAATAAAAATATGACTATCGAAAATAAAAATATGACTATCGAAACCCCCTTCCATTTGAGGAGGTAACAAATTTTATATAGTCATATTTTTTAACGCCCTGGACTAAAACATGTCTGCTAGAAAAACGGAAGAATTTATTCCAGATTTGAAAGACTTCATTAATGCGAAACGTTTACAATTGCTTCAATGTTTTACTCTGAGAGAGCTGAATAATTTGGTGAGTAATTTAGGACTTTCTAAGCAAGTAGCATAACTATTAGCCTCTTGATTAAAGAAAAAGAACCTTCTTGACAGCTTTGCAAAAGTTTCCTACTTTAGAACAAAAGTGGAAACATCGATAAGTTATACAAGATGTCCATTCATTTATTTTCTGTAGTGATATTACAGGTCTCCTGTTACAGTGTGGTATTTCTGTAAATAATCCAACATAATAGAGACTATTTATCTATAGCTCAAAGTGAAGCCTCAACAGTGTCCTCTTGAACAATGGTAATTTTTTTTTTTTTTTTTGCAAAGCAACAATGGATACAAAAAGAATGGCCGATTCGCAACACTTTTACAGCGGGCATGCCAAATATTGTGAATGAACCCATTGTTAGCAGAAATAAAGTAGTTTTTCCACCACTCCATCTTAAATTTGGTTTTATGAAACAATTTGTTAAAGAACAAAAAAATGGTAATGTTTTCTTTTAATAGTTAAAAATACCTGGCAATGTTTTAACTATAGGTTAAACATTTTTCATGAGATTTGTCATGAGAGAAAAAAATAGCTGGATATTTCGATGGGTCACAAATTCGATACTTATTAAATGATAAAAAATTGTTTAAAATAATGGATAGGAGAAAACCGCAAGGTTGTTGATTGTAAATGTTGTAAAAAACTTAATTGAAAAAAAAAAAGCTGAAAACTATGCAGATTTAACTGTTTGAATGTTAAAAGCCTTTTTTGATCTTGGATGTAAAATGAGTTTAAAACTTGATTATATAAATAGTCATCTTGACCAGTTTCCTAAAAATCTTCAAGATGTGAGAAAACAAGAAGAGCGATTCCATCAAGATCTTAAAACAATTGAAGACTGTTACCAAGGACATTCGAAGAAACACATGGTGATAGACTATTGTTGGAGCATCAATCAAGATGACGCAGGTAAAGTTTATAAAAGAAAAAGCAACAAAACAAAATTTTCTTTACGAATATTCTTTATTAAACCATATTGTCATTAATTTACATTATTTTTTTTATAAATTAAAAAAAAGTTTAAATGGTATAAAAAAAACAAGCAGTTTAATGATTATAATATGTTTATTTTTTCCATTAAACTACTAAAAATAATTATTAATATTTATCTCTCAATACTCAGGTCTTAATTTAGTTCATTATCAGCAGTATTATCATCGGTTTAGCGTCCTTGCTTCAATTCAACCGCACTTGCACAAATTAGATATTTTTAAATATAATTAAACCCCAGTTTCCCATAAAATATAAAAGTTATATTTAACTGTTTTCTGTTTTTATAAAATTCAATTTGTTTAAGCTATACCCAATCATTTATAAATGAATTTAAATCTGCTTTAGAGAAACATTTTAAAAATCTAGTCAACTACATAAACTTTTAAAATTAAAAAGCTGTTTATTGCAAAATTGTAATTTGCCATAAAAACCTGATGTCACTTCAACGTATAAAAATGTTGTGTAATTAATCATAATATAGCTGATGTTTTAATAACTTGAACTAAAACCAACAAAAATGTCAATAAAAATGATCAAATTTCATAAAAATCATTGTTTCAATACAAAAGATGTTTTTTTATTTCATTTTTATCTAACAATCTTATTCAAAAAATGTTTTTGATCAACTTATAGAGCCGGTTGTCTAATTTTTGTTAAATTTTTTTTTTTTTTAGTTAAGTTTTAGTTTACATTATTTACATGTCATGATTTACATGTAATATAAACACATAAACTTGGAATCTGGAGGAAGATCTTTTAGCCAGAACCATATAAAAATTACAATATAAATATAATATAAAATGATGCAAGTAGTTTCTGACACAACCCATATAGTAACAACCCAAAGCCTTTGAAATAATGAATGGTTAAAATAACATTTCAAAAATATTTCAATATATTGTCCGTTGAAAAAATAATATTCTTTAATTTGTTTTTAAAAACAGAAAAAGAGATAGATGAATCAAAATTAGGCTGGACAATTTTATTACAGAGATAAGGTGCTCGATAATCTATACAAAATTGATTAAACTTTGTTTGACAAAAGGATTCTTTTAAATAGTTTTTATTTCGCAAACTATATTTATTCTTTACTTTAAAGGTAAATAGATCTTTAAAAACCTGCAATAAAGGGTTGTTCATACAACAAAACGTAAAACATGAAGTATTATACAAGTTAAGTTCAAAAACCTTTAATACACTCATATCTTTGAATAAAGGTTTTGCATTTGAAAAACGATTTAAAAAATATATTATTCGCATTGCATGTGTCTGATGGCGGTAAAGACATTGCAATTTACTTTTACCTGTACTTCCCCAGGCAATGTTTTCATAGTTTATATAGCTATGAATAAATGAGTAGTATAGTTGTTTTAAATTATTTTTATTTAAATAATTTCTGGCCTTATAGAGGATTCCAATACTTTTTGCAACTTTTGTTGATATATAATCAATATTAGTTTTCCATGTCATATTTTCATCAAGATAAATACCTTGGAATTTTAAAACGGAATCTTTTTTTAATTCTACTTCATCAATATAAAGTTTAGGTAAATTATTAAATAAAGTTTGAGGTAAATCATTAGATAAAGTTTGAGGTAAATCATTAAATAAAGTTTGAGGTAAATCATTAGATAAAGTTTGAGATAAATCATTAGATAAAGTTTGAGGTAAATCATTAGATAAAGTTTGAGGTAAATCATTAGATAAAGTTTGAGGTAAATCATTAGGCAAAAAAGCGTTTTTTTGTTACGGAGTGCAAAAGGATACACTTTGTTTCATCAATATTTAAGGTTAGTTTGTTGCATTTAAACCAAGTAGAAATTTTTATAAGTTCTTTATTCGTATTTAAAAAAAGTTTGTTAATGTCTTTGTTTGATAAAAATAAATTGGTATCGTCTGCAAACATGATGCTCATAAGGTTCGAGGCCTTATTTAGATCTTATTTAGATTTATTTAGGCCTTATTTGATGAATACTAAAAAGAGAAGTGGACCAAGGATAGAACTCTGTGGAACACCACATTTTATTTCAATTATTGTTTTATTTTGAAAATCAATAGGAAGCAATTCTTCTCTGTGGTAGACGAATTACTTTCTATTTGACAAGTAGCTTTTATACCATTTGATCAATTTACCAGTTATTCCGTAGAACTCAAGTTTTTTAAGTAAGATATCATGATTGACTGTATCAAAAGCCTTTAATAAATCGACAAAAACACCAAGTGTATATTGTAATTTAGCAAAAAGATTTGAGACTTCACGTGTAAACTAAATAATGGCTTGTTCAGTTGAACTATTCTTTTTAAAGCCGAATTGATTTTTATATATTAAATTATTTAAAATCAGGTAGTTGTATGTCTTTTCAAAGATGATTTTTTCTAAAATTTTTGAAAACGTAGGAAAGATAGAATTAGGGCGACTGAAGTTGATTTTTCTCCGCCTTCATAAATCGGGTTAACTTTAGCAATTTTTAATAGGTCAGGGAAAACCCCTTGATGTTTTGAAAACTTTAAATAGAATATTTTTCAAACTTTCATAGCAATATATAATTATGTTCCCGTTTATTCCATCCATACCGGTTGCTTTATGTCTTTTTAGAGATTTGAAGGCTCTTTCAAACTCTTCAATTGATAAATCTAGGAATAAGTCATGGGGAGAAAGTAAATTATTAGAAGTTGTCAAAAAATCATTAAAGGAAATATTTGTAGAAGGAATCTTATCAGCCAGCCTACTTCCGATATCAGTAGAGTATTTATTAAATTTTTCCGCTATTTCATTTGGTTCATATACACATAAATTGTTTATTTTAATCATTTTCGGAAGGAAATTTGAACAGGTTTTCTGTTTCTCCGTTATTTCTTTCAATATTTTCCATATTTGTTTTGAGGCATTTTTATATTTAGTAATTAGATTAGACTAATAATTTTTTTTCAGGTTTTTACGAATTTATAATAACTTTGATTACGTGTAAATTAAACACAATTTTTTTTTTGCAAGAACATCTAATTGATCAAAAGTTTCATCTATAAGATAAAGAAAAAGTACTTTCTTAAATTTCTTAACGTTCATTCGACGTTTCCAACTCTTTAAAAATTGTTTTGGCTGCTTTAACAGAGTTTTTTTTATTAGCAGTTTGTTCCTTGAAATGCGTTTACAAAGAATTTAGTTTTATATGGTATTGAATAACAATTTTATTTGCAGGTATTTTGACATTTCTTTACGAAAATTCTCATTACAAAAGAGCAAGCTCCAATATATTAAAAAATTGCTATATATTGAGTAATATTCGTTTTACAACTTTCTTCAGTTATCAATTTTTTCATAGTGTTTAAATATTAAAAAAAAAAGTTTTTAGCTATATTTTTAAAAATATTTCTTTAAAATTTTTTTGGTATATCAAAATTATTTGTAAGCTTTTGAATGAGAACAACTTTATATCTTATTTAGTATGTATATAATACCTAGAAACTAATAATAATAATAATAACAATAATAATGATAATAATAATAATACCTAGAAACGATAATATACTAATTAAAGGTTTAACTTTTTAAAATAAATTAAAAAAACAAACAAAAAAAACTACAACTTTTCACTCTGAATTAAGATTTATAACAATAACACGATCTGCTTGTTTTGATTTTGCTCATTAATATTCTTATTAATAGATATAGAATATCTTATTAACAAATATAGAACAATAGATATTGAATATAGTTAGATTATTAGCATATATTGAAAACACTCCTGATATTTTCCAATATGTTTTCAATCTTTTATGTTTGTTTTTGCTGTTTTCTTTTTTTTTTTTTAAATAATGGTATAATAGTGTTAGTATCTAAAATGTTCATCCGATTTGTTTTTGAATTGGTTGATACTGACTGCGTCTATTGTTTCTTGTTTAAGATTGTTTCAGTCGTTTACCACTCTCTCGGTAAAAAAGTTGTGTCGTTTTATGCTTCGGGCTTAAAAATTTAGGAATAATATTTGATGAACATTTTAATTGGAAAAGTTTTATTACGCTAATTGAAAACAAAATTTCTAGAACTATAGGCTTAATGTATAAAACAAAACACATACTAAGTAAAAAGTGTTCAGTAGATTTATATTACTTTTTTATCCATACCTGCATAAGCTATTCTAATATTGCTTGGATAAGTACATGCCTTTCAGCATTGAAAATAATATTTATTAAACCAAAAGTGCTCTATCCATAACTTTAACTTACCTAAATCAACTCTTAAAACATCCGATAACTCAATTTCATATAGAGGGCCTCGTCTATGGAACATAGTTTTTGATGAAAATATGCAAAGTATAACCTCAATAAGTTGTTTTAAAAATATAATCAAACAGTATTTATTTGAAATATCAGACAAAAACATATTTTTGTAATTTTAAGTTTAAAAAAAAAAATCCTTGTAATATTTCTTTCTTTATATATTTATTCTGTTGTTGCACTTTATTATGTCTTATTGTATTTATGTATTAAATTGTTTATTATAACGAGTATTTGTAAATTTATTTAATGAAAAATTTGTAAAAATACTTTTACGCCTACTATAGGGGCTTGGTGACAAGACTTCTGTCTTCAACTCGCTCTTGTCGTTCTTATCTCTTATTTAAATGTTATTAATGAAATGTTATTGATGAAACTTGTAAAACAAGAACATTGTAAAATGTTTATAAATGACGAAATAAATAATAATAATAATAATAATAATAATAATAATAATAATAGATATACACAAGAAACAAAAAGATTCAATAACGTACAGTTTTTGGAGCCTTAAACCGTTTTACCTGTTAGAAAGCAACAAACAATAGATTTTTCTATTTTTTAACTTATTTAAAAAAAAAAAAAGAAAAAAAAAAAAATTTTATTTAAGGATTGTTTGCAGTGCCGTTATTACATTTAATTATTACATTTTTTATAATCATTATTTTAAATTTTTTAATGATTTATTGGTTGCTGTTGATTAGCATTTTTACTTTTGTTGTTTTACCGGCAAAACTTTGTAAAAATTACATATCTTCATTTTAAACCATCCTTGCTCTAAAATAAGGTTTAACCTGTTGTTGTTGCAGATAGATTACAGAATTATATTGCAAATGTATATAAAAAATTGTAGGTAAAGCTAATATTTATAGTGTATGTAATTGCACATTTGTCGTTGATTTATGATTATGTACATTTAGCGTTGTTTAAGTTACAAGTAGAAAGAACGTTGTATTTTTCACACTAAATTGGTGACAAGAGCGCGCAATATATGCAAACATATGCTCTAGTCCAATCAAAATCAGGTGACAGTTTTAGAATGAAGCTTTAGCTGAAGAATCTGTAAATTCATTTCCATAGCAGTTTTGAAAATTGTATTTAGGGTAATTGCAGTCTTAAAAATTGTATCTAGCGTGATAGCAGTCTTGAAAATTATATCTAGCGTTATTGGAATGTTAATTATGATCTTCTCCAAGACTTGGCGTTTCAGATTCGTCATCAGTAGATTCAATTTCAGTGCTTTGATTTTCATTAGGCACTTGTTAAATATCCTCCATAATGCATTGTTCATATTCCTTTGAGTTTTCGTCTTCCGAATGTAAGAAACCTTGAATATCTACTAAAAGCTTGAATTTCTTTTGATTATTTTGACAGAGCTGTTAAAATTAAACTTTGTTGCATTTCACACATTTTCTGAATTAGTTAAACATCTTCTTGTTCGAATACTTAAAGGGATTCTTAAATATCATTTTTAATTGTGGTATGATGTCTACTTTTAAAAAGCAATTAATCAGCGATATTTGCGACAAATTGTTCACAATATTTTGCAGAATCTAATAGATGTGCTAAAAAGTGACTCCAGCAGCTCTTTGTTTCACCTTGCGTTTAACAGTTGTTTAAAAAATTAATTAAAGTGTTGTAAAATGGAAATTTAGCTAAAGCCCTCACCTTATTATAAGTCCTCATTGCCGAAGTTGGATCAATCTGCAAACTTAAACGAAAACCTACTCTATTTGAATAGAATTGCATATTGATGCTTTTTATGAGAAAAAACTATTGCAAAAGTCACAAATACAAAGAATAAATTTAAATTAAAAGTATAAAAATTTATTATTAAATTACTTCTAATTATTGTTACTTCTATTTTTAAAATGTTAACGTTTTTATGGCGCATTTTTTTGTTTTTATTTAACGTTTTTATGGCGCAGATTTTTGATTTTAGATTTTTAGTTTGAAAAATTTTTGATTTTTGATTTTTAGTTCGAGATTTTTGATTTTTTGTTCCAGATTTTTGATTTTTTGTTCCAGATTTTTGATTTTTTGCTCCAGATTTTTGATTTTAGATTTTTTGTTTAATAACTTTTTGTTTGAGATATTTTTATAAAAGCTTTTATAAAAAGTTCCTTTTTTTTTATTTTACTAAAAGCTTTTTTTTTTTTTTTTAAAAAAAAAAAATACTCTTTAATTTATTGACCTAACAATGGTGTGTGGGGCGGAGGGGTGAGGCGATAAATTTAGAGGTTTTTTGTAGTTCTAGGTTCTAATCGCAGCAATTTTTTTTATAATCACTGTAATTTATAACTCAAAAGAACAATTCAAAGTAAATATTTAATTATTTTACAAGTTATACCACATCTTCAAGGTTTTAAAATCAATTAAAACTATAAGAATGGCTGCAATTTTGAAGATTAGAAATTTAGAAAGAAGTTGTCGATGATTCGAAGAATCGAAGAGAAAAAAGAACAAGAACTTCGCAAATAAAGATAATTAAAGATATTATTAAATAATAAATTTATATTGTAATATAGTAAACTAGTATTGTTCATTTTCTTAAGTTTTATGTATGTTAAAGTAATATGAAATTAACTCATAGAGATTCATTTGGGGCAAAATAGTAAGTTATTTCTTATTACCAGATTAATGATTTTAACACAGATTGGTTTTCAATATTAATTTTTATTTATCGAATTCGATTAATTCTGTATGAACTTTGTAGTTTATGTTATAATGTAAATATAAACTACTTTTGTTGGCCTCATTGGGATAGTATTATGACTTAACATTGGTTGACATGAACTTAAAATCATAAAACTGTCAACCTATTTAATGAAAGTTTTTAAATAAACAACTATAAAGTAATAAACTAAAATATAATTAAAGATGAAAGCTTCCCGTTGCTAATGATTTGTGATCTATGGTTGCTAATGATTTGTGATCTATGGTTGCTAATGATTGCTAGCGAGTTGCAAGTGAACAGCTAGTTATATATCGATTTTTAAGCAAATTTTTTTTTACATTATTGTTTCACTTTGACTTTTATGTCAATTTTAAAGTATTGGATTTAATATATCTAAAACAATAGTTTAACTTATATCATTGTGATTTTATTACGACATTTAACTATCTGTTTATCGCAGCCTTGTACCTACATATTAGTTAGCTACATATTCTAGCATTGTAGCTAGCAACAACTTAACGACAAATCTGTAGTTAGCTAATGACTTGATCGCATAACGACAAATTTCTAGTTAGTCGATGGCTACATATCGCAACTTATTATTACGATATATCAATAACTACATATCCTAGGTATCCCAGTCGGTATGCGCTGTCCGGGGACGTCCATCGCATGTCTTACGGATGTCTGGATGTCCCTCGGACGATGCGTGCCCACTGGGATATAGCTAACTAAAACATAGTGACAAATCTGTAGCTAGTCGATTGCTATCGACTAGTACTACCATTGTAGCTTTGTTGCTACCTACTACCTATTGTATATATATATATATATATATATATATATATATATATATATATATATATATATATATATATATATATATATATATATATATATATATATATATATATATATATACATTTTTGTTTTTGGATAAATAAAAATGTAACCAACCAAAAAATAATATGTAAAAAATAATTACAATATTATTGCAGTTAAGTTAAGTTTCAGTTCGAAATCTACCATTATAAAGTTAACGAAAAATAGACCAAAATAACATTTGCAAAATTCAAAATAAAAAGACTGTAAACACTATTTTGTGAAAAATTTAATTCTGATTAATAATATGCAAAAAATTTTAAGTTATTAATAATATTAATTAAAATAAATTGAATTAAACCAAAAAGTATTCGAAAATGCAAATTCCAGAAACAGATCAAGCTTTTGGCGTTTTATGAAAAAAATTTTATACAAATTTATGAAAAAGTGTTGTTTTTTTCAATACTTCAAAACTTTTTTATATATATTTATGGAAGAGTGTTGTTTTTTTCAATACAAATTAATGTTGCTAATATAGCTAGAAATAAAAAATGCTACGTCTATTCAAAAAGAAGCAAATGCCAAGAAATTAAAAGGGAAAATGTGTGTATATTTCTTTCTATTTTATATATGTTCGTAATTAAATCTGCGTTATGGTAATTACGGACGTATTGGTAATAACGGACAAAAAAAAGTTTGTCGATGTTAAAATACAAGCTATAATAATTTAAACAACTTTTTTTATATACCGTAAAATCGCTTAAATTCGGTCATTTAAGCTTTAAACATTTATTAATCACGCATAAATAAAAAATGTTTAATTTTTTTTCCTGAAACATACAGAAAATCATATTGATAATTGATATTGGAAAAATAAAAATTGAAAAATAAAAACTAGTACTCAATATTTAATTTAAAACGAAAACATCTACTTTGACCGAGCTACCTTTTAATACTATCTCATAAGTTCGGTTGCTATATAATACTAATAACGTATAGTATAATACTAATAACGTATAATATAATACTAATAACGTATCACAAACATAACGTCACAAATAATGAAAAATAATTTTTAAATGTTGTTTTATTGTAAATTTATGATATAAGTTCAGATAATACCAGTAACTAAGGAGGGCGTCGCCCGGGGCTCAAAAAAAAGGTCTTTTGAGGCATCAAAGAAACCAAGAAAGAGCACATAAAAAAAAGGCTTTTTTAAATATAAGTAGTAGTTTTATTAATTTTTATTTTAATTAACCAACTATCTTAATACTTTGGGCATTATCACATTTGCTACACCACTGGTTAATAAAATTAATAATATATTTTTCACTTAATTTAAAAAAGTTTTTTTAATGAACAAAAATACACTACTTTGCTTTAGATGAGTTTTGTATGTTTATTGGCAATTCTTGCACGTATCGTTGACCATAAAAAAACGGCAATATCCACACAACCAATCGTAACAGGATTCGCAACGCATTCATAAATGTCGTTGAGCTTTTATTTTATCTCCAAAAAAATTGTCACAAGCTTGATATTTATTAGAACTCAAAGAACCATTAGTTAATTTTGAAATTATGAACAAATTTTTTATTCAAATAAAATACCATGGTGTGTAGCCATTGAAAAATGTCAAAATCTACCGGTAAGTTTACAGGTAAAGTTGCCCGTAAATTTTACATTTACAACACTTATAAACGTTTCACAATATTACTGCTAATTGTCTCCTTCGTTATTTATCCGTGAATGACCGAAGTTAGAGTATTTCAAAATTTCACTAATCTTTATAAAAAAAAATAATTTTCAAAAATTAATAATTTTTATTTGTAAATATAATTAATTTGGTGATTCTTAATAATACTAAGATTAAATATGATCATTTATTTTAATAACTTGTTTATTTTAGATTTTAATAGTATGCATTTTTTCAAATTTTTGTTTTGCTAAAGAATTATTTCAGCAGGTTGCATATAAATATGCGTAAATATACTTAATTTTGTGAGTTTTAATAACGCTAAGATTAAATTTGATCATTTATTTTAATATTTTGCTTATTTTAGATTTTAATAGTATGCATTTTTTCAATTTTTTGTTTTGCTAAAGAATTATTTCAGCAGGTTGCATATAAACATTATTTTTTTATAGATTCATATTTACAAACTAATTACAAATATTATTTGAGAAAAAAAGTTTATAAAATTTGAGTTTTGCATGCTTTTTTTATATTTTTTCTTAAATGACCGATGTTACATGGTGACCGAACTTTGGCGATTTTACGGTATTGATTCTCTTTTCGTAAAGTTTATTGAGAAAAAGAGCTTAATACTCGCTCTAATAAAAAATTTATTCAGTTTTTAGTGAAATGTTTTTGTATTTTAACAATTTCTACGGTTAATGCATTCGTTTTAAAAAAAGTAAAGTTTATTTTTTATTTTTCACTTTTAATAAGTTTTCACTTCCAAGATAAGTAATTTATTCAACTTGAAATTTGTGTGAAATTTTTTTAATATTTAATGTTTTTAGATGAAAATAAGATATATCAATTATCAAAGATAAGATATATCAATTATCATTTTAGATGAAATTAAGATATATCAATTATCAAAGCTGAATTTATTCAGCTTTGATAATTGATATATCTTATTCAATTATCAAATGAAAATTTTAACTGCGATTGATTGTACATAAATTTAGTATCTAATGAATACAAAATAAGTTAAAAAAGTTTTTAGTTGTGCAAATAAAATAAAATTAAATTAATTTCATTCAATTTTTTAAGCATATTTTAAACAGAAGCAATTTAAAAAGTAACTATATCCCTTTTTTAAATTCGAAGACATTAAGTTAAATAGGTAACTCTCTAATAAGCATAACAGTATTTTTAAACAAAACGTTGGTATTTGATAGGTATTTAAATCTTAAAAACATGCAATCGGTACAAATAATGAATCAAGATCTTTTATCGTACCATTATAATCCCATATTGTACCTATATCTTGATTTTATAAATAATATATTAATTTACAGTACGTTTTGAATGATTTTTGTATAGACTTTTTTCTGTGCCAAGCAATGCAAAAAAGTTTTGAATTTAATAAACTATGAAACTGTGAAATCTTTCCTGTAATAATATTAATACGTAATAAGGTATAACAATCATCAATAAGGTATTAAGGTATTAAATAACTTTTATATTATGTAACATACAGTGGTAGCTAGAATTTAGGTAGGAAAATGATGGATATTACTGCACATTATATTAATAATAAAAAACAGAAAATCTTTATTCTTGAAAAAAGTTACAAATATTCAAAATTCAAAATGGCAGCCTTGGTACAATTTAAGGCCTTAAGCGAAGTACAAATTACGCGACTAAATTCACTTTGACTTTATAACGAAATTAAACAACAAATGCAACTGTATCTTAATTTCTTGGGAGTTATTGTGAATTCAAATAAATAGTACTCTCACATAAATATGATAAAAAAGACATATATTTAACATGTTTAAAGTAATAATCTAAACATTGAACACTCTAAATAAGAAAACTTTGGCATCATACCAACTCGAGATAACTGTTGCCAGAATCTTGTTTCATCTCACAAAAAAACAATTAATTCATTAGTTCAACATAGCAAAGTTAAAATTTTAGTCAAAGAATATTTTTAGGGTTGTAAAAATAACTAGATACAGCAAAAGTATCATTTAGGCACCGGTATAATATCGGCAACCTTACCCTACATTTTTTTTTTATATTATTAAATTTTTATCATTATATATATTTCGCCGTTAAGAATAACCACAATTACAAAATACATAAATAAAAAATTAATTTGTAATAAGCATGTTTTTCTTTCCAGAGAAGTTTACTTAGTTTTTGTAAGGTTGGCGCTGCACCAAGCAATGTTTGCATAATTTATGTAACAACCAATAAATGAAAAGCATATATATTTTAAGCAAGACTGGTTTAAGAACTGTTTAGCTTTGTACAATACTTTTAAATTTTTATACCAATACTTTTAAAATTTTTATTCTCAATTACATTTATATGTCCTCTCCGTGTAATAATTTCGTTAAGATTTATACTTAAAAACTAGTACAATATTTTCCTTTTTATTATGCTATTATCAATAAAAAGAATTGGGTGCATAAACAGAATATATTCTTTTTTGTAAGCATGATGGAATAATGTGTACTAAATTTTATTATCATTTAGGGAATGGTTTGATGGACTTAAACCATTGAGTTAGTTTATCAAGTTCTTCGTTTACTGTTAAAAACAAAGTTTTAATATCTTCATTATAATAGAACGAGTTAGTGTCATTGGCGAATAAAGCTGAGTTTGAAAAATTTGAAAAAATTCATTAACATAACTTAGAAACAAAAGAGGTTCCAGAACTGATCTCTGGGGAACTCCGCCTGCGATAGTCATATTATTAGAAAGAATAGTCTATTACACATAATTCGTTCTAGAATTAAATATATATATATATATATATATATATATATATATATATATATATATATATATATATATATAAAAATATATATATATGTATATATATATATATATATATATATATATATATATATATATATATATATATATATATATATATATATATATATATATATATATATATATATATATATATATATATATATATATATATATATATATATATATATATATATATATATATGTATATATATGTGAGAACTGAGATCGGTCGTTAATTAGTAACGTCGTAAACATCACCTGATTTTGAAATTGCACAAATTTTGCAATTTTCAGTTTTTCTGGGAAAACTTACTTTCTGAAAGATAAATTAAAGTTTAACAAATAAGGGGTTAGTATATTGGTATATGTTTTATTGAATTGATACTAACGTTATCACTTATATTGTCAACTACGGTATTTTATTACGGTTTAATCAAAGAGACTGCATTTAACAATTCTTTTTCGGTAAGTTTATCATTTGACACAATATTAGTATTATTAGTCTATGTAAGTATTAAAGTTGATTTGAGAATATTGATAAAAAAACTCATTATATATTTAGCTAATAATTTTTTTTATAACATAGTTACAAACTATTATAGTTACTATTCAAACTCATTTTTTCACAAAAATGTAAAAGTGGAGGTTTTCCAATAAATAAAAAATAAAAAGTCAAGATTAATAAACAAGATTAATTTGACTTACAATATTTTTATTTCAGAATTTCTCAAACTTATTAGACTAATAATTAAAACGAAATAAAAGTATTTAACTGAAGAGTCGTTTTAAATTTCTTTGAAAAGTTTGTTTTTCAAATAAATTTAATACCTTTTTTTTTGGTGTCGTTTTAATTTTTGAGTTCTTTTTCTGTTTTATTGATTACATCAATCCGAATGAATTAATGGAATGACCAAACTTCTTTAAAGTCTGCCCTGCAGCTGCCTTACCTTTAAGTTTTTTCTGTCGCCAATCCGGCTTTTAGATTTTTATCAATTCATTTAATTTTTTATTATGAATATCTTGCTTGATCGTTAAATTTTCTTCCATATTTTTATTTATATTTTTTAAGATTTTCATTCATTCTCATATTATTTTGAAATCAGCTCTTAATTTTTTCTCTTTCTTACTTGCTTCATTCAATAATGCAACAATTCTGTCATTTGCTGATTTTAGGTTTCCATTTATAGTGTTTTAAAATATAATTCTGTCGATTATGAAACATTTTCTGAAAGATTTCACAAACTATATTTATTAAAATAATTGGTTCTTCTTTTTTGATATTAACGTCGCTTTTATTCTAAAGATTAATAATATTTTTCTAATCCTTATCTTACATGCAATCAAGGCCGTCTCCAAGAGATTTTAAATGAAGAATGGCGGAGGGTGATTATTTATCTGTTTTTTGCCAACTAACGACCAAAAAACGTCGCAAAAAGAAGGGTTTTAGTTTACTAACGTTTGACGAATGCCTCCAAAAAGCTTAAAAGGTCTAAACTTGCCTACTGTAGATTTAAATTGCTGGCTAATTTTTGAACAAAGTTTTCATAGGGGTTTAAACATCCCCTACGCCCACTCACCTAGGTACGGCCCTAATTGACATACTCTTAACTTTAAAATTTTAATATTCAGTATTCTGAAGACCAAAAATAAAAGTTTTAATATGGATGTATTTATTATAACATCTTAACACTAATAAACCTTGAAATTTTAAACAGTTTAGCTGTTTTTTATTTTATTCCTATTTTTAAAAATGTACAAGTATGCCGTCATAGCAACCAACTGCTCCTACGATGGCGTAGAGAGACTAGAACTAGCTACTATCAGATGTAAGTTGACAATTTTGCTTAATTTTAGAGCTTTCTATCAAAAACGCTAGAAATCAAGCGAAACCTTCTTAATTCAACATGCGCATAAAAGATATTTTTTGGACAAAAAAACACTTTTGAAACATTGCTTCAATTTTTCTTTACTAAGAAATTATTTAATCTATTAAAAATAAACTATAAACTATAAACAATATTGCAACATAATCAACTTGTCAATAATAATTAAATAAGTATTTCAATTAATGTACAAAATCTGTAGATGAAATGGAAAACAATTTCATTTCTGTACGACTGATAATAACATAATAACTTTAAATATATAAAGTGATTAAAATTACATTACTATACCTCAAAATTGATGTTTTGTTATTTATAAAAACAATGTTTGTGTAAAAGGTATGTATTTTTCATCAAAAGCCAATATACAAATGTCTAATCACTTTTTCACTGTTTTTTTCGTTTTTAAGCTAGCCGACAACTAGCCATTATAACATGTCGGAAAATTATCGACTTGCCATTTAAATTATTGGCTGGCCATTTAAAGCAGCTTTCAATTATGATTCACTAAATATTCGATGAGCAAAACTCCAATAAACCGCTAAAAAATGTCCATATAGGTATATGGAAAATCTACTAAAACAATGTTTGCTAGATAGTGTCCAAGTAAGCATTGTTTTAGTGGATTTGCAGTAGACCTATATAGGTATTTTTAAGCGATTTATTGGAGATTTGCTCATCAGATACTTAGTTGGACCATTAGTGGCAGCAGCCATAAATGGCCAGCCAATAGTTTTTCGAAATGATATTAGTGGCAAGTTAGGCTAATTTTTAGCGGCTGCCACTAATGGCCCACTAAGTAACCGATGAGCAAAACTACAATGGACCGCTCAAACTGGTCCACCAAAATTCCAATAGCATGTTTGCTAAGGTGGTTCTTTTGCAGCCTAAGTTAAGATAAGGAAAGAAAAGTAGAGGGTTACAAGACAGATAATAATTAACATATTTTAGACTGAAAAACATGTTATTATTAGGCATTTTAAATACAAGATTTTCCGTTTCAGCGTCATTAAATTGTAAAAACGTATAAAAATGATTTGTATGCCTCTTATCAAATACGCATTTAAAGTTTGCGTTCAAGACCAAAGTAATTTGTTTTAAAGTTATCTTAAATTACTCTAAATACGTATCTAACACACGTTGTATATGTTTTGTACCAACTTGGTAAGTTCTATTCATAACGGCTACTTGAGGATGTCAAATTCTCTTGACATGTTTTGCTCTTAGATAGCGTGCTCAAAATATTTTGAAATGCAGGATAGTCACCATAGATAATCAGGAAAAAGCATCGACCCTTTATGTAATATGCCAAAATGAGCAGCCGTGGCGTAGTGGTAGCGCACTTCGCTAAGAAACGAAAGATCCGTGGTTCAAACCCCACTTCTGCGAAAATTTTGCAACATCAGTTAGGAAGGAGGCGTGAACTTCTTAAATTTCATAAATGCTCATCCGCAGTGCTCTGCGATAAGACCGTAAGGACTTCTAGAGGCACCTAAATAAAATTAAAAAAAAATAGAACTTTAGTAGGACGGTTTGAAGTTAGAAGAAAGGCATTGCCTTTTGCCGTTTCTAGAGTATGTAGTGAGCCGAAGAACCATTACAATGACTGTTACTTTTTTATGAATGGTATTAAGAAGTACAGAAAAATTAAAGAGAGAAAAGATATAATCAAAGACTTAGATCATACTTTCAATTCAAAAGCTAAACTTCTTTCATTAAAGCTGATGAAATTGAATCTGCGTGGCTAAGACTGTAGAACATGTGTGTACTAGAAACATATTAAAATTTGAAATTTGCTATGACTTGCGTAATAATCTATGTTGTTGCAAAGATTTGACTGGTTTGTTTCCTTCTCTTATACTCGAACATAATCTTGCATAATGGCGACTGGTGATAGATGGCTCAGAACGGTTCAAAAGTTTCAATACAGTGCTGCTCCGCAATCGAAATAAAGGTTCATTTTTGCCTCAGTACAGAAAAATCAAAACTATGATAATACCTAAGAACTTGTTTACAAAGTTAATTATTTTAAACTCAAAACACTAGCTTTCTTGCTTGACTAGCAAAACGGATACATGTATTTATTTTTCCTTACCTTATGGGACCGCAGGGCTGGTTGTGATCATTACAAGAAAGCTCATTGGCCCCCACAAGTGAAACTATAACCAGCATTGTTCAATGTTCTTAAGAAGTTTTTAGTAGATTTTAACAAAGTTTTATAATCCCATCCAGAAAAATTGTAAGGACTCTAATTACTAAATACCGTTTGTTTGGCTTATTAAAAAATCTCAAGAAAACTGGGTTGTTTAATGTCCATAAAGATTCATATATTGCATTCACGCCTAGTTTTTATCTTCGAAAACATGGGTAATTTAATTGAGAAGCATGATGAGAGATTTTGTAAGGACATTGCAAAAATGAATTGTGGATATCAAGGACGATGAAATACTGATATGATGAGAGGTTATATATTGTCACACAAAAAATGTCGGTTATCGAAGCACTTCAAATCTTGAAGAAAGAGTTTATAGTGAAGAATTGTATTATAATTGCAAGTTTAAAAACATTTATAATAAAGAATTGTATTGTTTCTTTTTGTTTTCACGCACAACGTACAGTCTATAAATACCTTTTTATATATGAAAAGTGCCATATGCTATGTAATTATCCTTACAATATTAGAATAGAAATATACAACATACTGGCTTAGGGAAAACTTGCATCAATTTTATGAAAATATTAAATAAAAGATAAATAAAAGTTATCAATGTTACGTTAAAACGATTATGATTTTTGAATTCATTGGCAAAAAATACATAAATAAACATTGAAATATCCATGTGGACAAGACCTTTGCTACAATTTGTGTCAATTATGATACATAATAAATCTTATTTAGTATTCTTCAAAATTTTATTTTCTAATTTTTTTTATTATTATCATTATTATTTAAAAAAATTTTAAACGCCTTTTTATAAAATTTTGTATAATATGAAACATATTTTTTTTAAACTTTACTGTAAATTGTAATACGAAGTTGTAAATGAGATATACTTTTTTGTCATATATTTAACAATAAAATTCATTGTAAAAACTACAAAATAAAAAAATAACTCAGAGCAAGTTGCTCAGTTTTTTAAATATATAAATGATTACAAAATAAATATTGTATTTATTAGGTTATAAAAGATTATAGTTATAAGCCACATTTACATGTATAAAAAAAATTTACATATTTGAAAAGTTTACATTCATTTTTTGAAGCTATATTGGAATCAATAAAAGAACGTTCGTTGCATGTTTTTTTACAAGCCACAAGTTCTTTGGATTAAGTCGTTTTTAAAGGTTTTCCACCATTTTTATGCACTAAATAAATGAAAAATTCACATTTACGTGAACAACTTTAAGCAATGTTTATATGTGGTATACACATATTTCCTAAGAGTTACAATACTTATGTATTGTATACATATGTATTTCATACATTATATATATATGTACTGCACACATACAAATTTAGTTCAGCAGAAATAAGATCATTGTCTTGGAGCTTACATTATCGAGAAACTTACATTATCGAGGAGCTTACATGATCGAGGAACATGAAAAAAAGCGTAAAACAAAATCTGTTTTTAATATATTCTGCATTTGCAATTTTAATTCAAACCTATTGTGTTTTGTGCTAGTATTGTGTATTTAACTTTTACAATAAGTTTAAAAACATTTCATACCTTGTAGAGCGACAGTAAATGCTGGCAAAAATTTCATTGCACCTTTCCGTATTAGTAATTGGTTTAATAGATAAATTTTGACTGCAGCGTTCGCACATTTTTTTTATGTAATCTTCATTAAGTTTTGTTCTTGGCAAAAAGCCTTGACGTGGACCTGTCAATAATTTTTTATAAAAATCATCTCTCCTTTAATTTTTTTCTATAGCCAAAATCTCTGCCTCATTTAAATTTTTAGCATTTTACAAAGTCACATAAAAACACATATTAGATAAAATATTTTATTTAATTTCTTAATTTACCTTGTGCTTTACAAAGAAAGTTGTGTTCGAATGATACAATAGCAAAAAATACCAATGCAATTTTGAATGTGTTCATTGTGATAAATGAAAATAATGTCCGTTAGAGTAGATAATAGATAATTTTAATAGATTTTTTTTTTACTTTATATATCCCATGATATGGGAATGGGTCCAAGTAAAAATGAATTAGAAAGTCTATATTTAGAGGCGAATATCCCAAGTTGCTGATGTTTTTTGATGATTTTTCATAAATCTAAACATAAAATTTGTTTTACTAAATCAGAATTCTAAGTATTTAATTTGTTTTATAACTTAAAAATGTTTTCATTAGAGTAACTTTCTTAATCCTCTTTTTGTAAGATTTGTTTTTTTGTTTTACTCATTTTAAGTAAATAATATTATGCAGCTTACTTTATTTATCCTTTAGACACTCAAAATATTATGTAACATAAATAAAGTTACATAAATTAAATAAGTTACATAAATTAATCAAATGAAACTAATCTGAATAAATATATATTTTTTTAGCAAAGCATAAAACTTTTTGGGAACCCATATTTTTTATCTACATCAACTTATCGTAAACTTTTAACTTTCTATTTGCGAATTTCAGTGAACCTATATAGGTATTTTAGGCGGACCACTATAGTTTTGCTCATCGGTTACTTTGTGGACTTTGTGGTTTTCTACGAGTAACTTTTAGTACCTTTTACAAATAGCTTTTAGTTCCTTCTAATAATAACTATTCATAAATTTAGGGGCTCTATGAAAAGATTGCGATGACGTATTGTCATCTTCTTTTTCTTTGAGCCCGTGTCTGTTTTATTCTTTATTTTATAAAAATCATTGTAAAAAAGAAAAGTTTGTACTTTATACTGTATATACAAAAACGGTGCTTGTTGACAAGATTTTACTGTCTTTTTCGTACTACGGTAGAATATGTTGATTATTTATTGTTAAACAGCAAAATAAATAAAATTAAAAAATAATAATAAAAAAATAAATAAATAAAAATTAACTTTTAGTACCTTCTACTCATAACTTTTAGTACCTTTTATTAATAAACTTGTTGTAAATAAAGTTGGTACCTTTTACAATCTTTACACAGTGAATCAAAAAGCAAATGATATACAAAATAAAAAGTATGTTTAAACAACAAGCATACATAAAATTATATAAAAAACTTTTTATTCAATCATCAGAAAATTCACCATTTAAATTCTCAGAACACTCATCACTCAATCTTCAAAAAACTCATCAATTAAAACATTAAACAACTCATTTAATAAACTATGATTTGCTATTGCTAAAGACAATCAAATTTAAAACCTTTACTAGCAATTTATCGCTTCTCTTTACAGGCAACTTTCTAAGAGCATGGATAACAGGCTCAGATGTTGTTAAGAACATATTTTTCAAACCTATATTTGTAGAAAAACGCGACTGTTTCCAAGTGCTATACTCTTGGAACTTTCTATAATCTTTATTTTACATTTTTTGAGATTCTTCCCAGAGCTGGCCAATTGCATGAATACATGACTTTATAACTTCTGTATTATGCATTAAAATTTTATGCACTGTAATCTAATAACACATATAAATCTAGAAAAAAAAGTTCTAGTTTCAAAACAAAAAAATTCAAAACAATCAGTTTCTTGGCTAGAAGATAAATCTCAGAAGATAGTGTTTTTAATCAATTTGACATTTAATCTTGTAATCTCTGCGCTCATTTCACATTTAGAAAAATTCTGTAAGCTGTGTTCCACCATTTGTGTTGCCATAAGCATATTTTGCTCTGTCTACAAGCTACAAGCTCTTAGCTTGCCACTTGTTTATATCAAAACGGTTACAAATGTGTAGCAAGCATTCAATCCATTGTTTTTGTGAATTTGCAGTGGACCTTTATAGGCATTCTCAAGCGGTTCATTTGAGTTTTGCTCATCGGTTACTTAGTGGACCATTAGTGCCAGCCTATATAAGTGGCCAGTCGATAACTTTCCGACATGTTAATAGAAGCTAGTAATTGGTTAGCCACTTTTGGAGGCTGCCACTAATGAACCACTAAGTAACCGATGAGCAAAACAACAGTGGTCCGCTCAAAACCCCTTTATAGGTGCAATGAAATTCCGCTACAGAATGTTTGTTGGGTAGGCTGCAGTCCACTTTTCAAATTGAACGGAAATGATTGATGTTTTTAATTGTATTATTTTATTTTTTGCCAATCTTTTGCCAATTCATCATTTGCCACATCTTCAGTACTAAACTCTGTCAGAACAAAGTCACACAACAAAGAATTTCACTTTTTTTTTGCTTTTCTCCAAAAAGCTTCACAACTACAAGAAAAGTTTGTATTAGTGTTTGTTTGTTTTTTTTTAAAAAAAAAGACTTTTTGACTTCTTTATCTCAACTTCTGTTTAACAAAAACATTTTGTACAAGCCTTTTAGCTAGTATTTTAAGAAACATGACATCATCTGGTAATGTTGTGAGAGCAACGCTAGGCAAAACATATCATTATTTTTAAATAAGAAATGGCCAAAGATTTCTTTTGTTTTATTAATTTGTTTATATGTGTAAAAAAGGATAACATCCATTTTTTTTAAAGCTGTAATGGAATCAATAAAAGAACGTTTGTTGCATATTTTTTGCAAGTCACAATTTCATTGCATTGCATCTTTTTTATCAAAGTGATTGCAGGAAAAAATAAAATATGAGGTGGAATGCATATTATTTTAATATCTGTACCACTAATTCAATTGCATCTATAGTCATATGACTTTTTTTCTATCCACTTATAGATAATATTTAATTTATACCTTTTTTTACACGACGAATTCATTTAGTTCAACTTTAAGTTTTGTTTAAATTATTTATATCTTAAAGTTGTCTCAAATTTGAGTTTTCACTAATCGTGCAACAACAAAAAAATAATAATAACTTATTATTTTACAAATACTTAATCAATCAAAAAGTATATATAACATAGAGTATTTTGATTTCTAAAAGTATATTTTATAAGTAAAACATTGCGTAATTTGATTATATTTTGACCTAACTTACGTATTAATTAAAAAATTTTTTTTGTTTTTATGCAATATTATAATATAGCCGAGTAACAGGAAACGATGGATCTACTCCGTAACGAGTTCACCCCACCTTACCGTAATTTTTAGAATTGTTGAATCGATATCATTTTCTAGTTGCCATTCACAGTTTGATTATTAATTCAGAGTATTCATTTAATAGTATAAGCAATATGTTGTTGTTAGTTTCTGTTATTGTTATCAGTCAATTGCTGTTGTCGTTATCTGTTGTTGTCGTCAGTATTTGTTGTTCTTGTCTGACAATTGTTCTTGTCTGTGTCTGTTGTTATTGTCAGTTTCTCAGGGTGATCAAAATCGTCAAATATTCGACAAAGTATTTACAAATATTTATGACAAACATTGTAAATAAACGTGTTACTTATTAAAATATTAGTGTTTTGGATCCAAGAAATTAAATGTGACAATGAAAAAAAATTTATTTGCGTTTATGCGCAGATGCAATTTTTATAGTTCTAAATTTTAATTTAAACATATACTTTGCTTAAAAATATGTTCATACATAAAAAAAAGTTTATTTATATATAAATTTATATATATTTTTGTATATATATTTATTTATATATATATTTATATATATATATATATTATATATATTTTTATATATATTTATATATATATATATATTATCATATACATATTTATATATATTTTTTTAATTTTACATTACAATCATTTAAATTAAAGATTTATTGTTGCTTTAAATAAAGATTAATTGTTGATGATTTTTTACAATTGATAATACCTGAATATATCTTTAAAATCTTTAATGGATCTGAAAAATCTTTTAACACTGCAGTATAGTGTTACTTTCTTAAAGATCTCAATTATTTCATAATACTAATATATAAACCGTCCAACAATTTTTTTTTGCTTGTTTCTAAATTCATCAAAAACGCAGATCCGCGGTGTTTTGTGCTGCAGACCGTTAGGTTTTCCTGAACCAATCTAACAACACCATCAACAAATTTCAGGTTATATCAATCAATCAATAAAAAGTATTTAAATTTTTAAAATATCCTATTGTTTGTGTTACTTGCATAGAAGTAAAATATTTTTTTGTTTGGCTGTTGCAGCCAAACAACATGGTTTTGAAGTCGAATTGAAGTAAAAAAATTATAACACAGAACCAATTTAGTGTATATTTAACCTAATGCTATAGCCAACAAAATACTTTCTGGTACAGCTTATAAAACAATTACTTTTAGTACTTTTATATAATTCTTCTAATGCTACAGCTAACAAAATAATTACGCAATTTATCATAGAGACAGTGTTAGTACTGTGAATAAAAAATTACACTTGGCACATTCAGGTAGTACAAATGGCTCTCTCTAATTTTATTCAAGTTCCAAATATACAATCGCCCATTTTTATTGACTATTTGTGAAAGACATTCTTTATTCTACATTAAACCATTCGTTAATAATAATGTTGTTGTTTTTTTCACCCCACCATAACAATTTAATTTTGCGCTACACTATTATTTGTAGGTTCTCCCTTTTCCTTAGTTTGTACTTTCACAAACACTCTAAGATACAGTCTTTTGCTGTATTTCATAATTATAAATTTATTGCCTTTTAAATTTTCTATATCCAAAATAAATGTGTGCATACCAAAACTTGTAGTTTTGCTCATCAGTAACTTAGTGGACCATTATTGGCAGCCACAAAAATATGCTAACCAATGACAAGCCATGTAGCTGTCATCGGTTAGCTACTTTTTTATTATATTAATAGTACAATTAATATGTTAGATAGTTATCGCCTGGACATTTATAGCGGCTGCCACTAATGGTCCACTAAGTAACCGATGAGCAAAACTTTAATGAACCGCTCAAAATATCTATATAGATCCACTGCAAATCTACTAAAACAATGTTTGCTTTTACTTAAATTATTGTATAAATAAAGTGATAAATTGAGGACCATTATTAGCAGCCGTCAAATGTGGCTAGACAACGACTAGCCATGGCAAGTTGTTTTTTGTGGACCAGCCTCGATAAATGGTATGCACATGAGTTACGTAACCTTTAGTAATTACATTAGATTTACTTGCTTTATTAAATTGTGGCAATAAAAACGTTGTATATCAGTAAGATGAACTTTAAAATGTATTTTGTTGAATGGGTTTAACTGCGTATAAAAGAAAATGCAAAATGTATAAGTTTTGAACAAAACTTTCTAAAAATGTGACTTTAATATATCCAGCAAACATTCTATAGCGGAATTTCAATGGACCTATATAAGCCTCTATGGTTTTATTCATCAAATATTTATTGGACCTTAGTGGCAACCGCCAAAAGTGGCTAGCAAGTCAACATTCTATAGCGGAATTTCATTGGGCCTATATTGGCATTTTGAGCGAACCAATAAAGTTTTGCTCAACGGTTACTTAATGGACCATTAGTGGCAGCCGTCAAAAGTGGCCAGCCAATGACTAGCCATTACTAACATTTTGGAAATTTATCGGCTTGCCATTTATAGCGTCTGCCACTAATGGTCCATTAAGTAACCACAGAGCAAAACTCCAATGAACCGCCAAAAAATGCCTATATAAGTTCACTGCAAATCCACTAAAATAATGTTTGCTGGGATTTATAGCATTTATAGCAAAACTACAGCGGTCCGCTAAAAATGCTTATATAGGTCCACTGAAAATCCGCTATTGAATGTTTGCTGGGTATCGGCTGATGCAGATAACAACTAATGGTTCACTAAATACCCGATGCACAAACCCCTATGACCCGCTCAAAATGTCAATATAGGTCCATTGCAAATCCTCTATAACAGTATTTACTGGGTAATTACATTCATATAAGCAACTTATAAATGTTTTGGTACAGGCTATTTGCACCCAAAACTATACTATTTTATAACGTTGCAATTTTCATCAAAAATTTAGATTATTTACCCAGAAAACATTGCTTTAGTGGATATGCAGTGGACCTATATAGCCAATTTTTAGCGGTTCATTGGAGTTTTGCTCATCATTTACTTAATAGACCATTAGTGGCAGCCTCTGTAAATGGCAAGCCACCCAGCAAACATGCTACAGCAGGTTTTCAATGGACCTATATAGACATTTTGAGCGGAACGCTGTAGTTTTGCTCATTGGTTACTTAGTGGACCATTAGAGGCTTGGGTGTATCGAAAAACAATTTTTTTTTGAATTTGAAATTGTAATAGAGCGGAAAAGTTGCATAATACTATAAAAAGTAATTGTGCCAAACTTTTTTGTATACTTTTAATGTCTTCAGTTCGCGCTAGGGTTTTATTTTTCTTACAAAAACACGTTTTCTGACCTTTTTTACAAAATAAAAATAACTAATGCATATACTACAGTTGTAATAGAATTTAAACATTACACAATGACTAAGTTAGAAATTGCTGTAATTTAAAAAAAAATATTTTAATTTCTTTAGTTGCCGCTAGAGGGCTGAATTTTTAAGAAAAAACACAACTTTTTTTAAAAACAAAGTAATTTTATATATGTTGTTGATGCTTTCACTTGTCGTCACTGTCACGATAATGGAATAAAAGTAATTAAAATGTAATTAACTAAATATTCTATGCCAACAGTTACACCGGTGATTTTTAAATGACATTAAAGTATTTAAAATGTCACAAATTACGTCATTTATTACCATCACCACCAGTATTATTTACCTCAAATTATGTCTATAATCAAAACATTTAATAAATATTCAGATAGCAAAAAGCACAGGCTTTAATTCTTTAGTTCTAATTTAACATCAGTTTGTTACTAAAATAAATTGAAATCAAAAAAATATCAGCGATCAGAGATTTATGAGGATTATGTATATGGAAGGACTCGATATTCAAAGAACTATAAGATTACGGTGAAAAGAAGCAAGAAAAAACAGAGTCTCTTACTGTCTAACCCATCAACACAATCTTGAGTTATTACAGGTGTTGAAGCTCAAGCAATATCATCAAGCCGCATTTAAAATTCAAGTTTTTATTCTATATCTCAAGATTATGACTCTGATGACACTGTGATTTGGAATGCTGACTCAGAATCAAATGCTGATTGTTTCTCCTCAAGCAAAAATGGAACAAAAAAAATAAAACTGAACAAATGAGTTACTATCACCGTTATCATCCTTAGCACAAACCTGCGATAGAATAGGTGTTTCAAGCAGAGATGCTGTATTCATAGCATGTGCTGTGCCGGAAGATATGAACATAATTTCAAAAAGAGACCTATCTAAAGTAATTGATAAAAACAAGATTCAAAAAGAACGAAAGAAAAACAGACTTAAAATGCAACATTTAGACAATGAAAATGTTCAAATGTTTAAAGGTTTGTATTTTGATGGAAGAAAAGATACAACATTAGTTATTGATACAAACAAGGAGAAAAATGTACGATAAACTATCAAAGAAGAACATGTAGTTTTAGTACAAGAACCAGGTTCAAAGTCTAGGGCATGTAGAGACTGTATCAAGGCATGGATACAGCATTAAGATAAGTATAAAACTTTTTTAAACTTTAAACAACATTGATACATCTAAATTAGTTGCCATAAGCTGTGACGGAAGAGCTGTCAATACCGAATTTCTTAATGGTGTTATTGCTTTGTTCGAGTTAAAACTAAAAAGACCTGTCCGCTGGTTTATCTGTCAAATACATGCTAATAAACTGCCTCTAAGGCATTTAATTCAAAAACTAGATGGACCTACATTAAGACCTAATGGATGGTCTGAACCAATCGAAAGAGAAATTAAATTGTGTGATACCTTGCCAATAGTCAACTACATTCCTGTTAATGTCACATTGCCAAAAATAGACAAAATATCTCTAAGTTTGACCAAAAATACTTACTTGATATTTGCAAAGCAATATCTACACGTTATTTTCCAAACGCTTTGGCTAACCGAAATCCTGGAAAACTTAACCATGTCAGGTGGGTGAATATTGAGGTATTATGTTGGATATAGCGAACCGTCACACAGGCTAAGAGAAATGGTTGAGTTTGTCATTAAAGTTTACTGCCAAATTTTGTTCAATATAAGATAAAATCCCTCATTCACGGAAGGTGCTAGACATTTATGGTTAACGATTAATTTATTCAGTTATGCCAGTTGTGAAACAAAAAGTATCATCAATCCAGCTATACAAAGGAATGGTTTTTTTGCGCATCCAGAAAACATACTTCTTGCTATAATATCGGATACTCGCCCAAATGTGAGAAAATTGACATTACAAAAAATAATGAAAGCAAGATTGATGAAAAAGAACAAAGTTTGAAAGTTCTCTATACCATAAATCAATTTTGAAGCAAAGACTATATAGATCTAATTGATTGGAAAAAATGTGAACTAAATGAACCTCCGATTACCACTCACATTTTAGATGAAAATCTAATTGAAATGTTAACAAATGTTTATCTTCTAGATGTGCAGCATTTACCATGCCATAATCAAGGAGTAGAGAGATGCATCAAACTTGTAACCAAAGCTTCAGATCAAGTTTGCGGATAGGCTAATAGAGACGGCTTCATTCGCGCAAGACTTCGCAAAAAAGAATGCATTTATTCAACACAAAAAGACAGTTTGAGATATATCCAAATGGATCAGAAAGTTAAACTTTATTACAGCTAAGCTTTAGACATTTTTCGAAAACATTTTCCACATAACTTTAACTGTACATTATGGACTGCAGAGCTTGTTACCAGAAACATTTTTTAGTAAAAACTCAGCCCTCTAGCGGCAACTGAAGACATTAAAAAATTTTCTTAAAAATTGTAACCATTTCTAACCTGATCATTGTGTAATGTTTAAACTCTAATAAAACTTTAGTATACGCATAGAATTTGTTATTTTTATTTTGTAAAAAAGGTCAAGAAACGTGTTTTTGTAAGAAAAATAAAACCCTAGCGCAATTACTAAATTTGGTACAATTACTTTCTATAACATTTTGCAACTGTTCCGCACTATTACAAGCATGTACACCCTATTAGGGGCAGCCGCAAAATATGGCTAGCCACTAATGGTCCAAAAAGTGGCTAGCGACTATTAAAATGTCGAAAAGTTATTGGCTTGCCATTTATAGCGGCTGCTACTAATTGTCCACTAAGAAACCAATGACAAAAACTATAAAGAACCGCTAAAAAATGCCTATATAGGTCCACTGCATATCCACTAAAGCAATGTTTTCTGGGCAGTTCAAAACCCCTTTATAGGTCCAGAAATATCCAGAAATATATATATATATATATATATATATATATATATATATATATATATATATATATATATATATATATATATATATATATATATATATATATACATATATATATATATGTACTATATAGCGACTATTAAAATGTCGAAAAGTTATTGGCTTGCCATTTATAGCGGCTGCTACTAATTGTCCACTAAGAAACCAATGACAAAAACTATAAAGAACCGCTAAAAAATGCCTATATAGGTCCACTGCATATCCACTAAAGCAATGTTTTCTGGGCAGTTCAAAACCCCTTTATAGGTCCAGAAATATCCAGAAATATATATATATATATATATATATATATATATATATATATATATATATATATATATATATATATATATATATATATATATATATATATATATATATACATATATATATATATATATATATATATATATATATATATATATATATATATATATATATATATATATATATATATATATATATACAGTATTGGACAAAACATTTGCAACCAACATCGAACAATGCTAAAAAGTGTTCCTAATTTTACATGTCTTAAAAACGAAACGAACTATACTACCACAGCAAACAGTTCAGGAGTCTGGAGTCATAGCTTGCCATGACATGAGCAATCAGCTGACAGGTGATAGCACACAGCCAGAATTTCGTTGACAAGTGCCATTTTGCAGCGGACAAAACAAGTGCAACTTTTTTGGTTTGTTTCATTTTCTAAAGTCTTGTCCGTGTCAACGTCACGGAAGTTTTTTAATAAATAAAGGAAGTATCCAGAGGTATCCAGAAGTTTCCAGAAGCATGCAGAAGCTTCCAGAAGTTTCCAGAAGAAGCATCTGGAAGCATCCAGTAGCATTCAAAAATATCCAGAAACATTCAGAAGCATCCAGACGCATCCAGTAGCTTCCAGAAGCATCGAAAAGAAGCATCTAGAATCTTCCAGAACAGATTCACACAGGTTCATTTCACTATATAAGAGACATGTAAATCGACATGTAATTCACTCAGTATATGAAAGTCAATCAGTCAGTATTATCAAGACAGTTTATTGAAGTGAGTTTTATCAAAGTGTTTTATCGAAGAACATCAATACAAGAAGTGAAATACAAAAAGTGTTTCATTACATCAATCCAGTCCACATCCAACCAAGACGTTGTGTACCACAGAGAATTATTGTATCATCACAAGGTAAATGTAACACGGTAAGCCTTGAAAAGCGTGATTATTTATTTTTATGACTTCAAGTGCAAAAATGGCTCCCGACAGTCTTGGGTTGGAACTAAGAAAGAAAATTATTGGCGATTACGTAAGTGGAATGTCACAAAAAAGTATTTGTGATAAATATCGCGTGAAAAAATGGACCGTATCAAGACTATGTTCCAAATATCGTTCTACGGGGAAGTTGGCAGCAGATAACAAAGGTGGAAGACCGCGTTCCACCAATTCAAGAGAGGATTCTATGATCGTCAGATCCGTCAAGAAGGATCCCTGGATATCATCAGTCGAGATACAAAAGCAATTAGAGCTGCCTGTATCGGACCGAATAATCAGACGACGTGCTGTTGAAGCGGATTGTTTTCTCGACGCCCTGCAAAGAAACCGCTGATTTCACTAAAAAACCAGAAGAAAAGACTCCTGTTTGCTACATCTCATATTGACTGGAATGTGCAGAAATGGCGAACTGTCCTGTTCAGTGATGAATTGAAGTTCAACATCATTGGAAGCGATGGCATTTGTCGTGTACGTGGACCGGCCGGAAAACGCCTCGATTCACGTTACTGCCATAAGAGCGTGAAGCATTGTGAAGGCAATGTAATGGTCTGGGGTGTTTTTCTGTTAACGGTCTAGGTCCAATACATCGAAACGATGGAATAATGGACCGTTTCATGTATAAAAATATCCTGAAAGATGTTATGTTACCTCATGCTGAATGAAATATGTCAATAAAATGGGTTTTTCAGCAAGACAACGATCCGAAACACACTGCAAAAGTAGTCAAGCAGTGGTTTCAATACAAACACCTATCGGTGATGGATTGGCTGCCTCAATCTCCGGATCTCAACTCTATCGAAAACTCGTGGGAGATTGCCAACCGCAGAATTAATCGTGAAGGTGTTCATAATAAGGATCAACTGTTTGAACAAATCCAAAAGGCCTGGGCAGCAATTCTACAAAGTTTCATTAATCACCTGATCAAATCTATGCCTCGAAGATGCAAGGCTGTGATCAACAACAAAGGATTCGCCACAAAATATTGATAGCAAAATACAGCTTGGTCAACATTTTGTTGAGTTGCACTTGTTTTGTTCAGAAGGAAATCAACTTTATTTAATACTTTTGATTAATTTATTAATTTTCGTGTACAAATAATGAACTTTGTGATGAATAAAACTTGAAGAACTTTGTCTCTAACAGTTACATCGTTAATTCTCTAAATCGAAAAAATGCAGCACTTTTATATAAAGAAACTAATTTAGCATTATTTGGTTGCACTCGTTTTGGCCGATACTGTATATATATATATACAGTATTGGACAAAAACATTTTTAACCAACATCGATCAATGCTAAAAAGTGTTCCTAATTTTACATGTCTTAAAAACAAAACGAACTATACGACCACAGCAAACATTTCAGGAGTCTGGAGTCATAGCATTCCATGACATGATCAATCAGCTGACAGGTGACAGCACACAGGCAGAATTTCGTTGACAAGTGCCATTTTGCAGCGGACAAAACAAGTGCAACTTTTTTGGTTTGTTTCATTTTCTAAAGTCTTGTCCGTGTCAACGTCACGGAAGTTTTTTAATAATTAACGGAAGTACCCAGAGGTATCCAGAAGTTTCCAGAAGCATGCAGAAGCTTCCAGAAGTTTCCAGAAGAAACATCTGGAAGCATCCAGTAGCATCCAGAAATATCCAGATTCATTCAGAAGCATCCAGACGCATCCAGAAGCTTCCAGAAGCATCGAAAAGAAGCATCTAGAATCTTCCAGAACAGATTCACACAGGTTCATTTCACTATATAAGAGACATGTAAATCGACATGTAATTCACTCAGTATATGGAAGTTAATCAGTCAGTATTATACAAGTGTTTCATTACATCAATACAAGTGTTTCATTACATCAATACAGTCCACATCCAACCAAGACGTTGTGTTCCACAGAGAATTATTGTATCATCACAAGGTAAATGTAACACGGTAAGCCTTGAGAAGCGTGATTATTTATTTTTATTATTTTTATGACTTCAAGTGCAAAAATCGCTCGCGACAGTCTTGGATTGGAACTAAGAAAGAAAATTATTGGCGATTACTTAAGTGGAATGTTACAAAAAAGTATTTGCGATAAATATCGCGTGAAAAAATGGACCGTATCAAGACTATGTTCCATATATCGTTCTACGGGGAAGTTGGCAGCAGATAACAAAGGTGGAAGACCGCGTTCCACCAATTCAAGAGAGGATTCTATGATCGTCAGATCCGTCAAGAAGGATCCCTGGATATCATCAGTCGAGATACAAAAGCAATTAGAGCTGCCTGTATCGGACCGAATAATCAGACGACGTGCTGTTGAAGCGGATTGTTTTCTCGACGCCCTGCAAAGAAACCGCTGATTTCACTAAAAAACCAGAAGAAAAGACTCCTGTTTGCTACATCTCATATTGACTGGAATGTGCAGAAATGGCGAACTGTCCTGTTCAGTGATGAATTGAAGTTCAACATCATTGGAAGCGATGGCATTTGCCGTGTGCGTCGACAGGCCGGAAAACGCCTCGATTCTCGTTACTGCCATAAGACCGTGAAGCATGGTGGAGGCAATGTAATGGTCTGGGGGTGTTTTTCTGCTAACGGTCTAGGTCCAATACATCGAAACAATGGAATAATGGACCGTTTCATGTATAAAAATATCCTGAAAGATGTTATGTTACCTCATGCTGAATGAAATATGTCAATAAAATGGGTTTTTCAGCAAGACAACAATCCGAAACACACTGCAAAAGTACTTTTGCCATCTCTAAAAGCTTTTCTAGCAATTCTTTTGTTTAAATATAACTGAACTTCTGCATATGTTACATCTGGGAATAACGAAGAACCAATAACCTAACCATAAATTAAGGATTTTGCGTCTACAATTAATTTTGATGAAGTTTTTCTTTTGTTCAACTTGTCATTTTAAAATTCATTTTTTTCATCTTGAGCACTCTGCACTTGAGCTTGCAAGTTTAGGCAATAAGCATAGTAAGCATTCTTTGCTAAAGTTGCTTTATTTCCGGTTTGATTAATTAATCTTTTTGATAAAAAGTTTTGTAGGTCAGATGTGTTTTATTTTAAAAAGTCATCTTCAGTCATAGTGTCTGTAATTTGTTTGGAAGAACATTTCTTTGTTTTTAAAACTAAAGCTAAATTTTCATTACTAGCACACAAATTTTCATCAAATTTATTTTCTTCTAAATCATTTGAGCAATAAAGTAGATAAATTATTTAAAAAGAATTTATAGCCAAAAGCTTTAATAAAATTGTACACAATCACTATCACCCCTTAAGCGATTCCAGAATGCAATGCAATAAGTTTACGGCAACCGGACTGGGAACGGATCTATTAGAGGATTAAATTACTTCGAATATATCAAAAAGTTAGATTAAAAAGCGACAGTGTATATTAAAAAAACAATAGTGTATATGTTGAGTTTCAAAGCTGTCATTTTATTTCAAAATTTATTTTTTTATATAAAACTTAAATTTACTGTTTTCACCATATTGATGTGGTTTTTTTAAAACTGTTCCATATCTTAGAACCTCGATATATTATACTATATTCTTTGTATTTAGTTACTTTACGAGGTAGTGTGTATTTGAGCCTCTCGTTTGATCTCAGAAAATAGTTATTGCTTTGATTTATCTTAAATTTTGTTTCAAAGTTTTTCGATGTAAGATTTTTTAAATGATAATACATAAAGATCATGTGTTGAAATGTATTTATCTCGTATACATTCATCATCTTCATTTCCCTCATTAATGGCTTTGTATGCTCAAATTTGTTTTTTCCGCATATAATTCTGCAAGCATGTTTTTGTACACTAAATATCCTTTTAAGCTTAGAGGGTTGTAAGCTTGCTCATACAATGTTACCATAATTAATATAGCTATGAGTTAGATGAAGTAAATTAATTTAGGACTTTGTGTATTAATTAAAGGACTAACTCTATACATTATACCAATAATTTTTTAATTTTTGATTCTATGTATTTTATGTGGGAAAGCCAAGATAAGTTTTCATTTACATAGACTCCTAGGTACTTTAAACTTTCTTGCTTTTTAATTTGTTTACTATTTATAGTAAGAAATAATAATTTAAGTGGCAGGTTTTCTTCCTGCATTTTTTTATAAAATAATGTATATTGAGTTTTGTCTACGTTTATTTACCAATATGTTTAACTAACTTAATCAAAGTTTCAGCCGTTTTATTGGTTGAAATATACATATCTAAAGCAGTTTGCATGATTTACCAAATATCTAGGAATTGTCCCTAATAGGCATTTGTTAGGTAAAACGAATAAAAAAAATTCTTTTCTTGTTGATATTATTTGTTTTAATTATAAAAAGAAAATAATTGAATTAACTCAATTTTTTTGATTAGTGAAGAACAAGATAAATCTAACCTTGCGATTAGTTAAACAATACTTTTCTATAGTGTTGTTTGGTTTTAGATTAAGCAAATAAAATATAAAAAAAAAAACATAAAATTTAACCTTATTTTATCATGAATATATAACTTTTGAATATATTGTATCTCGCGCAAGTTACTGAAGCAAAAAATGAGTAAATCAATAAAGCAATTTTACACAGCTAATCATAATTAAAAGACTTTATCATAATTAAAAAATTTTGAAATTCCGTGTTCAAACTTGAGCCTTTTTGAAATTAAAATTAAATAAAAATTGAGTCAATTGATTTTTCTAAACTATAAAAGTTTAAATAAAAGCCATTCATGGAAATAAATAAAGAAAGCTAACAATTCTTTTGCAGGTCTCGTCTCAAACAAAATTTAATATCAAACAACAACAAAGCAACGCAAAATTGAAACTAGGAGTTGTTTTGTTGTTGGCTTTGTTAATTGGACAGTTAAGGCTCAAAATAAAGATTTTTATAAAACTGTGAAAATGTAAGAAACATGACTATAACGATATAGGTAACTGTTTTGTTTTTTTTGAACTTTTATTTTTTTAGGTTTCTCTGTGGCATAAGAGCCGAGTACTTTAATTGGTATTGGTAATTAATGCTAATATTTTAGTATGACGTCAACACTTGTATAGACTATATATATATATATATATATATATATATATATATATATATATATATATATATATATATATATATATATATATATATATATATATATATATATATATATATATATATATACAGGGTTGGAAACTAAGTTTTTGCCGAGTTATAATTTTTTATATCTATGTGTTTATGTGAGAGAAGTAAATCGTTTGTGTTTCTATGTATTCATAGAATATTTTTACTTTATAATTGCACTTAATAAATGAAAATAAATAATATTCAGGTATTTATTTATTGTGAAAATAAAAAAATGAACATTTTTGTTTTATAGGAATTATTGCCAAGGGTATTGTTTTGCATTTTTTTGATTGCATCAATGAATTTTGACAGAGAAAGATTATTATTTATTTTCACCCATGAAATCGGCTTTAAAGGGGAAAATTTTCAACAATGCTGCCGAAATTATGCAGGATGTTCAGCTCTGGATCAATGCAAAGCCCCCCTGAATTTTTCGCAACTGGCATTGCCAAGCTGCCGGACAGATGGCGAAGATGTATTGAGAGTGATGGTAACTATTTCGAATTCCTTAGAGAGGATGGTTAATAAATTTCTTGTTGTATATTTCGTGATTCTCTTAAGTCGGCAAAAACCCTGTATATATATATACACATATATACATATATATATATATATATATATATATATATATATATATATATATATATATATATATATATATATATATATATATATGTATATACATATATATATATATATATATATATATATGTATATACATATGTATATGTATATACATATATATATATATATATATATATATATATATATATATATATATATATATATGTATATACATATACATATATATACTTATATATACATATATATACTTATATATACATATATATACATATACATATATATATATATATATATATATATATATATATATATATATATATATATATATATATATATATATATATATATAATATATATATGCATGTACACAGATCAAAATAGTTTAGAGTAACTCACTTAACACTCTAGATTTTGACTGCTGTAAAATAATGCAATAGGGAAATAAATATTTTTTAAATTACAAGTACTACGTGTCATCCATGTATTGTTAAAGTCTTTCCCAATAGCCCTAAGACGCACATTTCTTTTTTAGCTGTTTCATTAATAAAGTATATTCTTAAACTACTTTGTAGCCCTCCACATGAAACTGTACTGGTACTTAAAAATTTAATAAGTTGTAGTGCTGGATTAATATACCACATATATGAAACAAAATATGGAATCTGTTTTGTAACGGGGAATGAGTCCTTTGGGAAGTTTCATCTCATCTAAAAAGATTTTAAAACCTTTAGGATCTCCTTTACCATCTTTGTATCGCATCTTATTTAATTGTAAAACTATATTACCAGCGATACAATCTTTCCCAAACAGCACTCCATTATGTGTTTCAATCAATTTAATGCAGACCTGCAAGAGCTGGATATTGTTTCAAGAGGGTGTAAGTGACAATTAAGTTCATTAAAAACTTTTCCCCATAAAAAATTTATTAGTTGAACAGTTGCATGATTAGTGGCAACACGGTCAGTCATAGAGTTTGTAATGTTTTGAATAATTTTTGAGCAGCTCTTTTGATAGTCACAATTATGGAAATAAGAATACAAAAAGGCAAGTTGATCTATTGAAGATACAACATGAGTTTGATAATCGTGTGTAGTACCACCTGACAACTGATCTATTGCTATAACATGACACTGTGTTTGGGTTGTAAAATGAATAGAGTTTATATGTACTCCTTCTTGGGTTGTTGCATCAAACCCAAGGGTAAGATTGGCTGTAGAAATCGCAACTTCAGCAGCATGAAGGTCGCTAATTATACCTAATTCACGAACCATCTCTTCAACTGTGCTACGATGTAGGAAACTTTTTATATGTGCAATGCCTAAATGTTTAAAAATTTTTGGAAACAAAATTGGAATACTTTTTGTTGGTACCTGGTTAACAATGGCATCATAAATCATTAATCGTAGCTGCCATGTAAATGTTTTTTTATCTTTTTTGAATGGCAAATGTTCATTAGCAGAATCCTTTAACTTATCCAATTTGTATAGCAAGTTCATATTTTCATGTTCTAGACCCTTTATCCGGTTATCTTTAATCAAATTGGTCTAACTCCTTTCTTTTTAAGCTTTAATATCTTTATATGTTTTTTTAAACGTTTATTTTCTTTTAGTATCAAACTTTTTGCTGAAACTTCGGCTAATTTTTGCCTTAAAATTGAAATAGTTAAGTTTTTCCTTTTAATAGTTTGATTTAATCTTTTAATTACATAAGGATCTACTTTAATTCTTGCTTTTAGGTTAATTAGTTTATCTTTATGATCGGATTTCATTTTTGCATTATATTTATACATAAAGAATAATCTCTTTTTTAACTATTGATTTTTAGTGGTAATGTTACAATCCAGTTCTTTAATTGGTTTTTGATACACAACAGAAGTAGAAGGTTCACGCAGTTTTGTTTGAATAGGTGCTGAAAGTAAATTAGATGATTCACATAAACTACTTTTTGCCACTGTTGATGGCTCATTACTTTTGGAAACGATTTTGCATAACTCTTCAAGTTTTCTTTTGTTAGATGACTTAAGGTTGAACACTTTTTTGTATTTCTTGACCAAATTATATATCTGGCTATGAGTTGGATAAAAATCAAAATTTTTTAAAATGCTTTTGGCAGTTTTTAAAGTCAACTTGGATCGTTGCAAATACAATAACAAAACATGTCCATTGTAGCATTTGTTTTCATTATTATCTGGGACAAATGTAAAATTGTCTATTAAATACTGCTTTGCGAGCCCAGTTTTAAAAAATGTAACAGGAAAACTTTTTTCTGAATTCATATGAACTGCAATGCTATGAAATATATTAATTATAAATAATATTTATTTTGCAAAACCAATACAGATTTAAAAAAGTCCAATTAAAAACTAGTTCAATTGTTACGTGACATCAGAATCAAAACATTTCACGGCATAATTACTACCACTTTTTTTCAGAAAAAGTGAATCTACTACCAAAATTGCCAGCGATTTTAGCATATATTCCAATCTATAAAATTTCCTTAAATTTTCAGAATTAAAAGAAAAATACTTTTTCTTGTTGAAGTTTTAAAAATTGTCGAGAACAAACTTTTACTTGATAACTTTGTTTTCCTTTTTGATCAACTTTTTCAGCTTGTCTTAAATGTCATTTATTTGTAAATACTTAAATGTATTTTATACTGAAATTATTAATTGAAATATGAAGATTATAAAAAACAACTACACCTATTCTTAAACCATCAACAAGTTTAGTAATATTGTTAAGGCAGAGGTGGACTTTGACGCTTCATGAAAAATTCGGAAACACTTTTTTAAGCATATTTCGGCTAACGTAAAATTGAAATTCACGCATCCCTACAAGTAGTCCTTCTTTTACACATGAGCTGAGTACAGTTTTGTAACGGATTATGTCAAGGAATATTAAACTTTTAACTTAATAATAAGTTATTATTCACATAAAATATCTGATTATATGTGCATAGAGGAAAAATGGGTTAGGTTGTCTTGTCTTGTCATTTTTTATTCTTTTTCTTTTGTTGCTAAGATAATAATTTTAGTAAAAAAATGCTAATCTTTAATAAAAAAAAAAAAATTTATTATTGGTAATCTTTTAATTAAAAAAAATGCTGATTCATGACATTCTTCAGAATTAATGAACCGTAAATAAAGATATAAATTTAAAAAAATATATTAACGAAAAATAAATCGTTGCAACAATTTGAAAAAACCAACTCGCGTTGCTGTGGTAGGTACCGTATTAACCAGACAAACCTTTTGATTACGGTGGAACTCACGATTCGCATGGGAATCATATCCGGAATTTTGGCATTCGTTAAAAACGAAGTATCTAAAATATCAGAAATTTTAAAACTTTTTAAAAAAGACATCATACCTTTTTTAGTACTCGCATTAGTGATTGTTTTAATTACGCTTGAAGGATATTTATTTGGAGCAATATTAGCTGGAGTTTATATACTTGGAGAAATTTTGTCTGTTTTTTTATCTTTATATCTGTGAAAAAATAGATATATAAGATTTGTATAAGAAATCGATCGTGAACATGGGATTAAAAAAAAAAATTTTTTTTTCAAATCAACTTTTGTTGGAACTCGAAAATTTAAAGTTTTAAAGTCTGTCATAAAGTTTTTTAAACTGATATTGGAGTGTATGGCTGCTCCTTTGCTAGTATTAGGACTTGTTTTTTTTTTGTTTTGCAACACTTCCATTACTTGTTTAAAATAATATACGCCGGATTTTTTTTATTTTTTCGGATTTTGGTTTTGTTAATCGACAAAACGATCAATCGTTATAAAAAAGATCAAGATTCGTTGTGATATGGAAGAAATAAAAACAAAGTGTAAACACGTTTTAAATAATTCAGAAAAGCGAAAATATAAATCGATTGAAGAAATGATGGACAAAATAGATTTAGGTACAGAAATAAGGAGCGAAAAACTTTAAGAACTTTGTTTTTTATTAGCTTGCATATGACGAAAATACTTTTATATCGTGGTGGTTGATACGCCGGGCTACAAAGATAAAAAATCAAGTTTGGCAAAATTTAATTATTACAAAGGATGCGAAAAATTTAATTTTGAACACGTCAATGTATACGGTTTTTATACAATTTTTAATAAAATAGAATAATACAATTATTTTCCCATTTGATTGATTCCGTAAGAAATTCCTACCGAAATCGCTCTTGCTCCTAATACGAGCAAACAAAACACATTTAATGTACAATCTTAAAGAATCAACCATCATTATAAAATATGCAGAGCAACAATCGAAATTAAAAAATACAAACACTGTAATATAATTTCATCGTTTGGCATGTCTGGTCGAAGAAGAAATTATGAAAAAAATTCAAAATTTTACACGCTCGCAAATAAAAAATGAAATTACGTATCAATTTGAAGATTTTATTAAAACATAATGTTTTAATACAAAATACAAAATATTTTCTTTTTCTTTTCTAATCTTGTGATAACATTCTAATACGTCTCAAGGCCGTCGACAACTTTTTTTGATGTTTGAGCTAAGCAACTTCGATACATGAAGAAAACTTTATATTTAAGTATGTTCATATCTATGAGGTTTTTGTTGTTCCAGTCTCCAATAACCGCTTTTTTTGCATAGTATCCTCATTTCTCGTAAATATATGAACATACTTAAATATGGAGTTTTCTTCATGTTTCAAAGATGCTTAGCTCAAGCATCAAAAAAGGTTGTCTACGACCTTGCGTCTTCTTGAAAATAAAGTCCATTATTAAGAACAGTTTCACAATAACAACTCAATTGTTTGACCATATTTTTTAAACTTTCTAAATAAATTATTATTTTAATCATTTTATCCACGCTTGTAAAATAATAATAAAACAACTGCAAATTACAAAGACACATTCGAATGATTTTGTTGTTTGTATGTGATTGCGTATCAGGATAAAAAACCGCGATTCGGAAGATACAGAAATAATCCTCTAATAACGTTTTTTAATTTTTCTTTGTGCACATTGATTGTTTTATCGTTTATTTCTTTAAAATTCCTCACACGGTTTAACATAATAATATAATCTCTTTCTTTTTCTTGACATAAAAGCACTCAATCCATCACAATATCGTTAAAATTTGTTTCTTGTAAATGTTTTTTTAAATCATTTCGAATTTCATACAAATCTACTAAACAACCAACTATAGTGTAAGACATTTTTTTCGTTTCCATTTAACTAAGTAAGCAAATTTTTTTAAATTTATTCATTTTTCCACTATACACATATCATCACATATCTAAAGTCGTTCATTTTCTCAAATTCTTATCTTTGTAAGGACAAGTTTTAAATAACGATAAAGATCAGAATAGCAACGAACAACCATGGTGTCGCAAGCGCAAAAATACAGTGTAACCATAACTCGTAACTTTTTCCTTAACCAAACTTTGTTGTTATAATCATAACTTGTGTTTCGCTTACTCTTATAGCTTTAAAAATGAAAAGTTGTGGAAGATTGATAGCCAATGAAAATAAGATTAAACCAAAAATACTCCAGTATACTCGAATCGGTAAACACAGACATCTAACTTTGTTAGGTATTGTAATCATAATAAATTTGTTTAAAGTAACACCTACTGTCAACAAAGCGCTAGTTATAATAAAAATGTTATAAAAAGGAAAGCAATAAAATGTTGAATTCGCGTGCTATAATACGCGTACGATTCACCTTGTGGTGAAGGAAATATCGTTGGCAAGCTATTATTTAAAACAAAGCAAAGAATTGTTCGGCTGTCACAAATTGCTAAATCCATAAAATAAATACCAGTTGACTGGCTTTGACGAAGTTTAGTATTATTTATTCTCCTCCAGACAAAAGTTGATAATGAGTTACCAATTAATCCATAAACAGATATTGTTAAAGCAACAGGAACACACAAATTTCAATGAAGAGTTTGAACGCTCTAAAAAAAATTAGAATTTTAAAAAAATTCCTAAAAAGCAAATAAATTCTACACAAAAACTGCTTAAATATTTAATATAATACAAACCACCATGATGATGAGCGTTAATTGAAAATACAGCTTTGTTAGTAAATACTGATGGAAGATGCTATTAAACTTGTAAATGTTAATGAAACTTATAATATTATTTTATAAACTTACAAAAAATTGCGATGATGGAGGCCTGGGAACAAAATTACCCTAAAATTTTTTGCAAAGCCTTCTCATTTGTCATAGGCATGAAACTACTTAAGTTTAGAGTTAGCAAAATACGTGAAAGTGTCATATCTAAAAAATTAAAAAAATCCTGTGGACGGCCCTGTGAATAGATGATGTTTAACTCATTTTTATTGATAAATAGCAACGTGATTCCTTGAAATACGATGTGGATTTAATGTTTTGCATCATTATTCTATAAGGTAAACAATCTATTAAATGGCCGAAGTAGCTTTTTTAACCGTAAAAGTTTTCCTTACATCTTAATTACTCGTTGAAATGCTTCTAAACTTTTACAAACAATAAAACAGAGTCTAATCTATTATTTTATATTCTTTTTATTTTTTTACCAACTTTAGTAACAAAACTGTATTTTTTGGCTTTAAAAAATGTTTTATTTGGTTGTAAATAAAATAAAATTATTATTTAAACTACGGTCGTAGAGTTTTAAAAAACAATTCATGTTTTAAATTATTCAAATACACGTTTACAAACTGTAAATGAAATTAAATATGCATATTGCAGACAAAGACTAGTTTGTATAGATTTAGACAGAGTGAGTTTAACTTTTGAGTCTTTCAACAAACTTATGAAAGATTCCATTTTGGTAGTGCCATTTTGGCACTTTAGTTACATTTTATTGCACAAAAGCACTTTTTACGCGTATTCAAAACATTCGTTAAAGAAACTGGTCTGTAGTTGCTAGCTTCAAATCAACTGCCTTTTTTTAAGATTAGTGTGATATTGGATTTTTCCACAGTTCGGGAACGACATCAATGTTAAACGAGCGTTTAAAAATAAACTTAACTGTTTTAGAGAAAGCTGCGGAACATCTGCTTAAAAACCGTGGATGAATGCTATCTGATCCTGTTGATTTTCTGTGAGATGGCGTAGTCTTGACTCAACATTTTTAACAACTATGGCTTGTGCTTCAAAAATGCAAATGTTCTTGGTTTTATTAGTGAATGCAAACATCTTTTATGCTTGATTTGTGAGAAACATCGATTCAAAGTAGCTGTTAAGAGTATGACAGATGATTTCCTTGTCAATTGTTGTAGTTCCGTCTATGATCTCTACAACGTTGTCAAACGTAGTAAATTTTTTTTATAATACCTATAAATAAATCATATTAAAAAGTTTGTTTTTAGTAAGACCATGGTTGTATCTGTACTACATATCTACACCTATACTTTCTATACTTTAAAAAATCTTCGAACGTGAAACATATATTATAATCTGTGATCACTTTACTAATAAAGGTATATTTAATCAATATATAATTAATTTTTTCACTTAACGTTGAAAAAATCAATTACATATTGTTTCATTAAAAAAAAAAAACAAGAAAAGTTTCCTAATCTTATCTTAAATGATAAAATAATTTTTAAAAAAGCCAGAATAAGATAAAGATTATTTATTTAAAATTTAGGAGTTAAAATAATTTTTTAAATTAAATTATAAATTAGTGCTTTATAAAATACAACTTTTTAATTTACTTAATAATATCACCATATAATGATACTTCCATTCAACATATCTACTATTATAAATAAACATACTATTAGACGCTACCCGTTACTACCGCATTGGTGTTATACATTTTTTATTTGCGTCATTACTTAAGTACACTTGGTCGATTCCTTTTAAATGATGAACTCTATCCGATATTATCGTCATATATATTTATCTGTTTTTACGTCATATGTATTTATCTGTTCTCGACTCTTCGAATTCAAAACGCTGAAGAATGAGTAATAAAGATAAAGATGATCCGTTATTTAAGTATGTTAGATTCGGGTTATATATAAAAATTTTGAATTAATTTTATGTGATAATAATAGAAGGCAGTGTAACTTCCTTTTTCATAAAGAAAAATATATTAGCTAGAAATCCATTTAATTTTTGTTTGAAAAAAAGTGCATAGAAACATTTATTTTTGACTTTGTTTAAAGACACTATTTTCGTGTAATTTGAGCATGCTCAAATGGTTTTTTCAGTGAAATTAAATAGTTTAAAAGTCCTAAAATTGCAACGGTTTTTATTGCTTTTTGAATAAAAGCATAACACAATAAAAAACAATATCAAACAATAGGGTAGAGTGGGGTTATCTGAGCCTATTTTTACCTATTTCTGACTTTGAGCAAAAAATATATAAAGCAAAACATCTTAAAATTATAAATAGACATAATTTTTAATAAACTACATCAAAAAAAGTTTATACATAATTTTTAAAGACCCCTAAAAAACACTAATTTGAGTTGTATTCTAGACCCACATTACCCCGTTTAGTGTTGTAATGTGGGTCCAAGTTATATTTTTATCATTTTTCAATGAAATATACCAACTTATAGTAAAATATAACTGAAGTCATTGAGTATGTATTATATTTAAATTATTTTTGAGTATGTATTATATTTAAATTATTTAAAAGTTTAAATATAATAATACTTTAATAAATGTTTCAAACGCAAAAAAATTTTACTCGTTTAAAGCGCTAAATTAGAAATGCAAAATTAAATTTTTGCAAGCAAATTTCCATGGAAGGCAGAGCATTCTTGTGGTTCAATTTCCATAGTTATTTTTTTTACGAATTTTTTTAATAAGTAGAATAAATATTATAATTCTCAAATTGAATATATGATATTCATATTTATAAGTTGAAGTATTTATAAAAGTCAAAGCATGATGAATTTATGTTTAAGGAAGAATTTAAACTTAATTGAAAATTATCTAAACATTTTTGTGTTATATATCTGTACCGCAGAAGTCAAAAGGTCGGTTGTTACATTTTAGAAATTGTTCAGGAGAGAGGAAATAGTGAAATAGTCTTTACTCTTATTCTTGATGGTTAAAGTTATGTAATTTTTTCCTATTTTATTTAATTTGTCTTAAGGCACATGAAACATAATTTTGACAAAAATTATAAAAGTTGTTTCTGGACAACAAACGTTTTTCCTTTGAACATTGTAGGGACACCAGACCTTTTATATAGACCTAACTTTGTTTCACGTTGTCGTAGGACAGCAGTCTTTATTCCTGTACAGGTACTGAAAAAACTAAAAAGGTCTCATTCATTTTCACAAAAAACTGGACAACCGACCTTTGTCTGCTAAGGTACATATATTATTCTATAAAAACTTTATATAATAAAAATTCAATGTGCAAGCCTTCAAAACTCCATTACAACATGACTCCAGAAAAATGAATCCCGAAATATAGTCAAACTTTTTTTAATTAATTTTCATTTTAAAGGTATTTAGCATTCGATTCTTAACAGCACAAAACACATTGGCATATAGACCCACATTACCCAACCCAAAAATATTGCTCATTTCGAAAAAACTATGCATTATTCCGTCTTAAAACTAATTGAAGGTAATTATCAGGTAATTTTTAGACTTCGTTTTTATTACCTTTTTCTAAAGTTTAAGGTTTTCGATAAAAATCTCTTTTAAATGTATGCGCCATTTTGATTAAAAAATGTACTTAAGAATTTGCCTAGTAAGCTGATAAATAAAATTTTTAGAGAGCTGTTTCAACCATGGTTATCTGTATTATTATTTTTCTGTATGTTATAGGTGCACCTTTAACATACAGAAGAAAATTTTTTTTAGCTAAAACCTTTCTTATGAAAAGCTGATAAGCTTTTCATAAGTTAGTTTTTCAAAAGTTTTAGCTAAAAGATTAGACCCACATTATTCCTTAGACCCATATTACCTCGCCCAACACTTGTTTATATCTATTCTGTAATTTTTATCGTTTAAAGGTTTAAGTTAATAAAATTTAAAAAAAAAAGATAATTTTTTTCTGTGTTTGTAAAAATATAGTAGTATTGTTTCAATAAAATGTGGCTTAAAGTTTAATAGTTTAATAAGTTTTGTTAATAACGAATCATTATATTCCCCAAACTATTTCTAATTGTTAGGTTAGTATTTCTTCACTTTATTAATGTTATTTTTTAAAGCTAATTTAAAGTGCTCGTATTATCAAGAGGTCTTGGTAATATGAGCACTTTCGCTACTTTTTAAAACAGATGGCTTGGATCTTCTAGTCACTATAAAGATGGTATAAACTTTTTTAAACCGTGAAAAACTCGCTGATATCCTTATGAAAGCCGAACCATTGGCTAATAATATCATGTCAGAAGCTACCAATGATATCAAAGAAACCGAATGCCTGGTGAAAATACGAGTTATGAAAGCAGGCAAGAATTTCAGGACCCACCAAGACGGTTTAAGGTTAATGTATTTTATGCCCTTATGGGTACTGTCACTACAGCAATCAATGACAGTTTCAAAGGAAATAATGTTGTTATCTTAAAAGGTGTTGCTTGTCTGGATCCTCAAAACTTTCAATCTTTGGGTGACCATATTGACGACTATACTTTCAATGATTTAGTTGATCTTGCTAGTATACTTAGTGAAACACTGTGTACAGAGATGAAATCATTTGCAACTTGTTTTTCATTAGTTAGAAAGGCTGATGAAACTGAAGTAGAGAAACGCTCCTCCGAAAAAGACTGCAACAGAAATTTAAGTTGCGTTCTCCATTTTTTCCATCGCTACATTTTACAATATTCTGCATATTCTAATATGTATATTGCATATAAAATGATAATATGTATTCCTCGCACACTTCTTACTGATTACTTGCTATAGTATAATACGGCAAATATATACCTTTTTCTGATACTTTGGTTATTAATTTCTATGCAAACTGTTGACAAACTTGAATATTTCCTAATATTGATAAAGTTATTAGGAAAAACCATTTTTGCATGGCAATAATGTGCAGCAGAAAGTATAGTAGTGCGACGCTGCAATATAGAATTACTGTATTTTTAAAACCTTGCATATGGTATTATTTATTTTTAACGTGCCGAATAACTTGAAGAACAGAGTGTATGGTCAAAGATATGGAAATTTGCATGCACATTATTAGAAATTCCCTATACTCTTATAATAAAAACACTATGTGTATGGGTTTAATTTATTTTTGCTAAACTTTTTGCTACCCCAATGTCTCTCCCAGGCCCTCAGTGGCAGACTAACCCTGAGACTTTTTTTTTTAAAGATTCATAATCTTTTATTAATCTTAGGATACATGGTATATTTATGACATAATATCGAGTATAAATGGTTTATTACATCGCATTGGATGATATAAACATGTAAAGTAGTTCGCCAAAAATAAGAAGTATAAAATTTAACATATAACACATGTTGCATATCAGTTCTTTAAAGTAATTTTATAGTTTTAGGAAACGTAGTGTATAACATAAAAAATGAATAGCACATGCAAGACTCAGTACATAATATATCTTTTTGAATTTATAGTTATATATTTATAAATATGTATATATTAAAATTTTTTTCTCGTTAATTATAATAAAGATTGGGTATTTTATTAAAAGACTAATTATTTTATTTTTCTGATTTTTTGTTTTACGATCTTTTTTTTTTTTTTTTGATCAAAGTTAAGGTGTACCCCCAAAAAAGAAAGAAGCAAATGGTAAGCAGAGCCGACGACACGGATTTCGAAGTGGAGGGGGGGGGGACAGGGGCACAACTGTTAGTTTTTAAAAAAAGTCTTCTATATCTAGGATTTTCTAAAATAAAATAAAAAATACTCCTTTAGAAAAAAAGTGGGGGCCACGTGCTCCCCGGCCCCCCAGTGTCGTTGGCTCAGGTATGTTGTAAGACATTATGTATAGACATTAGTAATAGTCTATGAATATTATATTTGATATGAATATATTAATGATATAAAAATATTAATTGATTTGATATGAATATGTTAATATTAACATGAATAGTATATTTGTAATAGTATATTTGTAATGTTTAGAATTTTGTAAGATTTTTTATTTATTTTTAAAATTATTTTATATCAACCTTTTATATTTCATAAGAATTTTTTTTAAAGTTTGTATGTCTGTGAAATTTATAAGGGTCTCGGTTTATAAATGTTTGTATACCAATTTTTAAAAATATAATTATCCGTAAAAAATAATTTGATTTTCTTCATTTGAACTTAAAACCCTCTTCAGACAAAGTTTTAAAAAGCTAAAGATCTATAAAACTCCAGAACATTTAAATTTGGTCTTTACAAAGTAAATATATTTTAATTTAAGATAATTTTTTATTATAAAACAGTTTGTTTTTTCGTTCATTAGTGTGGGGTACTTGAAATTTCCAAACTAAAAATAAAAAGTCGGTAAAAATATTTTGTTTGTTTGGACCCTTGTAATAGTGCACGTAAATATTTGTTTGTAAGTGCTTATTTTTTTTCAAGTAAATTAAAATTCATCTTTTTTTGGTAATATATATTTTTTAAAGTTCTTTTTAAGTTGTTCTTATGATGATGTTTTCAAACGTTTTTGTGAAACTTACAATTTGTCTCTTTTTATTTTATTATATTTTGATTATATTTTTGTCTTGATCGGTTTATGCAAGAAACAATTAAGTAAAAATCAAGTGCGAAACACAAACTTCAAAAACACAAATGTTGTAAACATTACCAGTTTTTGTTCCATTTTATAAGAAAGCAAATGTTACTTTTAAAGGCTGATTTTTTATTGTAAAATAGTACAAATTACAAAAAATAAGATAATAACTAAGAAGTAATTCGATATATTATATTATTTCGTGCTAATATCTCATATTAGCATAACAATCCATTTTAAATCATATTATATGATCTAAAATGGATTGCTATACTATTTTAAAAAGTGGTAAGATATATGTTAGTACCATGAAAATTGAAAAAAATCTGATAATCATAGTTTCCGGATTTTCATATGTTATTTTTATGAAGTAAAATTATATTCTGCTGGGAAATAGAACAAAGGCTGTTTTTGCAATTCCACGCAAATCATAGATGCTCGTCATTTTTCTGGCATTATGTCAATGGTTTTGAACCTAAACCTTATTATAAAAATCTTATTATTGATTAAATAGATAAATAGGATTGTTGAATGTCTAAAAAAAATTAGCTATTCCTTTAAATCAAAAAATACCTTTAAATATTCCTTTAATGTCTTTTTTTTTAAGCTTTGCACATTCAATAAAGTGGGGCATGCATGCAGAGTTGTTAGTCCTTGGCCTTAACCTGGCCTTTAGGCCAAAAATTGAGGCCTTCGCTTTGGTCTTGAAACTGTTGGCCTTGGCCTTGGTCTTGGCCCTGAAAATTTTGACCTTGGCCTTATTTGTTATGGCCAACAAAATCAATTAGAAAAAACAACATATTTTCTAATTGATTTCGTTGAGTTCTGTGCATAACCTTGGTCTATTTTTACAAAATGTAGTTTTGTTGTCACAGCACTTGCTACTTACAGTTTTGTTAATAATTGGCCTTAATGGAAAACAAAAACTGAAAACTCTTGGCCTTGGTCTTGTTCTTGGCCTGGTAACTTTTGGCCTTGATCTTGGCTTTGGCCTTGATACTTTTGGCCTTGTTAACAACTTTGCATGCATGTAATGAAAAACTTATTATTCTTCCAACTTGAAGCATTATAATCACTAATAACAAAAATCTGCTGATTTATTATAAATTAATTGTTCAATGTAATTTTTTCTTGGAAAAAGATAGTATTTCCTAAAACCATTTACATCTAATATCATTTTTACCAGTGTGCCTTGTTTATGTGAAGTTATTGGTCTAACTTGCTTAATAACTTTCAGAAAAATAATATTGTTTGACTTTAGTGCAGTGGTTTGCAAAACTTGAACTGCTTCATTTATTTAATATCCAAAATAAACATCAGAAGTCATAGTTGTATATGAAACTGTAGCATTTTATTTTTCATGAGTAAAAACTTACTTTAAAAGAGAACTTTTCATAACAAGAAATAGGAAGTAGAAACTCTGTAGTGACTACTTCTATACAAAATATTTCCAAGGATAAAATTTTGAAAACATAAAAGTTATTTATTTATTGAAACTACTTGAAATTAAAAATGCTGACTAAATGTAGCCAAACTTTACAAATAGCAAAACCACTTAATGATAATAGTCAGAATGATGTATTATACCTCTATCTCTGTCCTTCACAGCACATTATAAAAAGCTGAATCTAAAACAAATGTTAATACATTGGTTGAAAATTAAGTAAAAACTTTACTGATTGTTAAGTACTGATTATATGTTTGTTGGGTTTTAGAAACAGCAATATTTCAAAATTTTTGTCTGACAATCAATATTAATTCAGAACATCAATTATGGCTCCTTTATAGATATTTAACTAGAGAAAATGATGGAACAGTTGCGGTAATAACAAAGAACCGATTTTTAACAATCAATATTTTTTTTCAAACACATAAACAAAAATGTGTATAATCCATCTTCAAGCTGTCATAAGCACTCAATAGTGACTGCTGTCAAAGTTTTGTTTTTAACTGCTTCAAAAAGTCTTCAGCTCAATTGTGAGTTCACAATTGATCTGACATCATCATTTCTTACATTTGTTTGAATATAGCAGCTCACACATGAAGATCATGAGTGAACTGGTATTTTCAAACAAATGTGAAAAATGTTGATCTATGTTTGAAATCAATTCTTCAAAAAAAAACTTTTGTTGTAGATGATTTTTTTGGAACTCACACCGCAAGTTTTTTTGAACTTACCAAACTCTTGGCATGAAAAAATTCCTGTAAACAGCTATTTTCCTTTTAACGTCTATTAAGCACATAAATTGTTAAATTTTTCTTATATTACTGAAGTAAAGTGATTTCAGTCAATCCAAAAAAAAAGAGTTTCTTTTTTACACTTATGTATTATGGCTAATACTACTTTTTTGTGTCAATATATTTGGTTATTTCAAAATAACAGGCAGCATGCTATCTTTATCCAAACCTTGCTGGAATGTAAATATATGTTAAAACCTTCTGACTTTATTGTTCTTTATATATAATCAACTATACTTTTAACACTAAAACTTGTCATAACAAACTCAGTTTACTAGCCTGCAAAATCTATATTTTATATATGCTTCTGCTAAAAGTATGTTGCATTTTGAAAACATTGAAAAGTACTAAATATATCCAAAATTGTGTTTAGAATACAAATATAAATACTATACTGAAAAAGTACTTATACATATAATTTTTTGCAATAATTAAATCTTTAATTACAGAAAAAAAATATTTTAAAGTATTTAAAATACATAAAATAATAATGTAACACATGTTAATATAATAATACTTTCTTCATCGACTTTTTATAAATTTTTTTTCTTTATATACTTTTTTATAGCAAACAAATACAAAAACTTTAATATTGCAATGTCAAATAGAAAAGATAACTTCATCATGTTGAAACACTCTGTGGTAAATATTTTTATTTTAAAAAAAGTATGAGTGATTCTGCATTTTTTAATTCTTATGTTGTTTTTTTTACTCCCAAATATTTTTATAGTTTAATTGCTTGCATTAAAGTTTAAGCAATGTGTCAAAACATTACTCAGATTTCAGAAAGTAATGTTTCAGGTAAAAAAGAAAGTTGTTGATGTATTGGCTTTTGTAATTGTAATCAGCAATTACACCAACATAGATTCAAGTATTTATTGCATTAAAAAATACTCCTTTATGCCAGATCACTGGTAAATAAACTCTGCAACTTTCTATCTTATCAAACAATTAGAAGCCATCTTTGTGATGTCTACTAATTTGTTATTTTCACAGCCAGAAACAAAATTTTTCAACTAATCACTCTTGGCTCTATCAACATGTTTGTATTTTGCCATCAAAATGTATGGCTAGGGAAACTAATAGTTGTTGCAGCTAGGGCAGGTACGACAGTGCTTGTTGTGGTTTTATTTTGGTTCAGTTTAACACAATAACAAAGAATAGGTTATACAATCTAATTATACAATCTTTGGACACTAAAATAGTATGGTGTTAAGGAGTCAAAATGGAAAAAAGTTTTTTTTTCCATTTTGACTCCTTATACCTGACTTCCATTTTGACTCCAATATATCTAAAATGAGAAAATATTTTTCTCATTTTAGATATATTGCATTTTTTGGTAGAAGTACTATATTATTTACCATCTTAGGAATTGTCTGAAGAGAAATTGAGTAATGCTTCTGTTTAGAGATGTAACTCCTATTTTTGTTTCATTTCCAAAAACCACAAGGATTCTTAAAAGAATGATATGTGTGTGTGTGTGTGTGTGTGTGTGTGTGTGTGTGTGTGTGTGTGTGTGTGTTTGTGTGTGTGTGTGTGCGTGTGTGTGTGTGTGTGTGTGTGTGTGTGTATATATATATTTACATATATATATATATATATATTTACATATATATATATATATATATATATATATATATATATATATATATATATATATATATACATATATATATACATATATATATATATATATATATATATATATATATATATATATACATATATATATATATATATATATATATATATATATATATATATATATATATATATATATATATATATATATATATATATATATATATATATATATATATATATATATATATTTAAAAACATGAAGTGTCAAATGTACTACTATACAATGAATTTTCAAATGTTTCATTTAACTCTAAAGGTTGTCACATATTTCCGAAAACCTAATGCTTTTTTTCAATCTGTTATAACCTTGTTTTAAAGTTCTTTCTAAATTTCGTGTAGTCTTGTTGCATTATACTTTATCTAGTTCTATTCCAGTTTCGTTTAATTTTTTAGTTTTCTAGTTTCAATTAATTTTTACAATTGATTAATTATTTTGTTCAAAAAAAGACATAAACACATATCTTTGGGCATTGGTCAATTTATGATAGGTGCAAATATGACATTTTGCAGGAGAAGAGTTTGAAAATTTGATTTGTTGCCATAAATTGGCAACAAATCAAGTTTAAAAATATTTATTGCCATAAATAAATTATTTTTCATAAAAATAAATTATTTTTTTTAAACTACAGCAATCATAGTTAGACCAAATGAAAGATCTAATGAAATATAACAAAACTGCATACTTATCTCAAAATGACCAATCTTGCACTTATTATAAATTGACCAATGGCCACAGATATATTAAGAAAATCTTTTCCCAAATACTTATTTTGTAGGTGGATTGCTTCTACAGCACACTTTTTATAAGCAAAGTTCTTCTAAACATTTTATAAGTAAAGCTCTTTTTTTTTTCACATTTCACCGGTGAAATTTTTCTAAACAACGCTTTCAATAAAATAAGTCAGACTATTTCAAATAAAATTTTGAATCAGTTTATAAATATAGAGAATTTATTTAAAGTTGTGTTTTTAAATTTTTTGTTTTTAGTTATTTTAAAAGTTATTTTTTGCTCAAAATTCTTGGTTCCCTCTATCCCAAAACGTTATTAAGCTTTTCTTTGATAACTTTTACTCACTTCTAAATGCACAAAAAATAATAGCTATGTTTATAAATGCATTTATTAATTTTTAATGTTGACAAAAATACTAACTATATATAAAGTGAAAGAAATAAGTATTGTTGTGACTTTTTGCATGTTTGTGCACATTTTCATACATGCTATGTACTTTGTTTGTTATAAGTTGTGTAGTTTTATGGTACATGTTCAAATAAATATAAAACAAGTTAAAAAATGCTTTTCTTGTGACACAATTTATAAGTAATAATGCCAGTTCTGTTCTTCCAAAAATATCTTCAAAAAATGGACATATATAATTAACAACAATGACCAACACAATTTGATGAAATTCTTTTTTTTTTACTTTTTACGAAAACAATTTATCTTAACAATTTTGAACTTGGCATTTGTATTGACATTTAATGTGTAAACTTTAATTAAAAACTGTTTTTCTTTTGAACAATGTATTTATGTCTTTTGATGATGACACTTTTAATTAGATTAAATATGTATGTATTATATAAAGTGTGATATTATTAAATATGTAAACTTGCCTGCACAAATGCCTCTCAAAAATGAATCACCACACTGGATTTTATGTGAGAAGACTTTAAATCACACACTAAAGTCCAGCAATAGTTAGCAAGTAATAAAGCTATTTCTTTATAACCACAATCAATAACACTGATTTCTTGACGAAATTATTCACTATGCTTATCATATACATCACATGTTTTCAGGGAAAAAATTAGTATGAGAACTCATAAAATAAAGTTTGAGTGACACATTACAACCTAGGTTTTCATAGTTCTTCATAACATTCTTAATTAAAAATTCAAGTTTTACTGCTTTATGTTGTCAAAGAAAACCATTGTAATCATTTTAAAAAGACAACCATGCTACTTTTTCAAAGGGTGTCAGAGTGTTATCAAATTGCTGGTTGAGAAGATCCCATAAAAATACCACCTATTACTTTTGTAGAACTCAATTTGGGGAATTTTGATTTCAAAAAGTTCATTGCATCCTTATCTTTAGTCAAGTGCTTTTACAAGTCGCTTAGTGATGTCTAATTTTATATATAAAAGAAACAGTATAACCTTTTTCATTCAAACAGGTAGATGATTTGCAACATTCTTTAGTCCAACAGTAAAATAATCTTGCTTAAGTCATACTTTTTTTTTGTAATAGCAATGTCTTGCCCATGAATCCAAATTGAAAAGTGATTTCTAATATGTAACAACACCATTTTGACATTCGTTTTTGAGCAATTAAAAGATAAAAAGAATTGAAATAAATTGTCAATATCACAACATTCAAGAGTTCATTTTCTATTTGAAAAGATGAAAAAAGAATTTGTTAATGTTTACAATATTGTAAGTGATATTTTAACACCTTTTTGTAACAAGTTTTTCCATTTTAATCCTGATGCTGGTAGTTGATGCTAGTAGTCCATCTTGATCTTTAGTCAGCTTCAGATTTCAAATCAAATCGCTTAATTCATATTGTAAAAATAATTAAGGGCTGTCTTCATTTAAATCTGATATTTATGGAAAGAAGTCATTATCATGTGTACTATGCATAGGTCATCATCTGTGGTTTTAGGGTCAGTTTATATTTCTTCAAGCAAGTTATCACGTTTCTTGGGCACCCGAGTTAAATCTGAGTTTAGTATTGGACAAGAAGCAGTTTTAACATTTAGTACATTTAACATAAACATACTGAATGTTGCTTCTTTTTTAAAGTATATTTGCCACATATAAATTAAAAAATGAGAGCATCAAATTTTGTGAGATTTGAAAGAACAGTATAAAAGGTAACCATACAGCTGAACAAATTTAATGATTTGATATTATGTATTACATGTTTATTAATATCTCATAGAATTATAACTTATTATATATATATATATTACTTTATATATAATATTAATTTTTATATACATGTTTATAATAATTATTATATAAAATTTTTTATATATATAATATTTATTATATATATAAAAAATATAATAATTATATATATATAATAACTATTATATAAAATTTTATATATATAATAATTTTTTTATGTTTAGGATTCAATTGAAAATGTTGTTGGTCAAAAAATAAATTTAAAAAAAGAAGAAACAAGGTAAATTTATTATAAAATCTTTTTGATCTTTATTAATTTGGTTCAAATAATGTGACAGTGTTATAAGAAAATCAATCAAAAAATCAAATGAGAAAACTTATGCTGTAGTTACAAAATAGTTATTGGTGAGAAGAACAACAGGAAATCACCTTAAAAAATGTTATTCTCTTGATGGTACACCTTTATAAGATCATTTTTGTTTTGAGTTTTCCTTAAATATTACAAACATAATAATATATATATATGTATATATATATATATATATATATATATATATATATATATATATATATATATAATGTATATATATATATATACATATATATATATATATATATATATATATATATATATATATATATATATATATATATATATATATATATATGTATATGTATATATATATATGTATATATATATACATTATATATATATACATATATATATATTATATAAATATATAATATATATATATACATTATATATGTATATATATATATATATATATATATATATATATATATATCTATGTATATAATAGGTGTATGCATATGAAACCGCTGTTTTTTCTTTGAATTAGAACGTTTGTTTTGGAGATGTTTTATTTATATTTCTTTGAATGTAATTTCCATTATTTTCTACTACTTTTTGCCAATTTTTTGGTAACTTATGAATTCCATCCCAATAGAATTTCTCAGGTTTAGAAGCTATCCAATCATCGAGCCATTTTTTGACCTCTTCATAATTCGAGAAGTGCTGATCTGCCAAGCCATGTGACATTGATCGGAATAAATAGTAATCTGATGGAGCAAGGTCTGGTGAATACGGCGGGTGGCATAAGACTTCCCATCCGATAGTTTTCAACGCTGTTTGAACAACTTTACAAACATGAGGACGAGCATTGTCATGTTGAAGAATTATTTTATCGTGTCTCTCAGCATATTCGGGTCGTTTTTCTTATAATTCTTTTATTAAAAGGAATAATTTGAGTCTGTAAAGTGGCCCATCAATTGTTTCTTTAGGTTTTAGCAACTCATAGTATACCACACCAATCTGATCCCACCAAATAGACAGCAAAGCCTTATTTCCATGAATATTCCTCTTTGGTGTTGATTTTACAGGTGCGCCTGGGTCAACATAATGTGTTGTGCGGACTGGATTGTCAAAATAAATCCATTTTTCATCTCCAGTCACTATTCGATGCAAAAAAGACTTTCTTTCAAAACGATTCAATAACATTTCGCATGTCACTAAACGCCTTTCAATATCACGTTCTTTCAATTCATGTGGAACCCATTTTCCTTCCTTTCTTATTTTACCGAGAGCTTGTAAACGTCTTGAAATTGTTGCCTGATCAACATTCAACTCTTCTGCTAATTGTTCTTGGGATTGAGCATCGTCTTCGTCCAATAAACTTTGCAATTCTGAATCTTCAAATTTTTTTGGAGGTTTACCACGTTCCTTGTTGTCAAGATCGAAATCGCCACTTTTAAATCTTCTAAACCAATCTCTGCAAGTTGTTTCAGATAAAGCATGGTCAGAATAAGCTTCTACAAGCAAACGATGACTTTCTGCAGCAGTTTTCTTTAAAATAAAATAGTGAAGTAATACTTCCCGCAAATGCATATTTGAAGGCACAAAGTTGTTCATTTTGAAAGATGTATAAAATTATCTAGATATGAATAAAATCAAATTAAAAACTATGATATTTAAAGCAAATTGAACGTAGTTTCACACACATAATCATCCATACATTAATTTTGTCTTAAAAAGAAAATTAACTTGTCTTATTTTAAACAGCGGTTTCATATGCATACACCTATTATATATATACATTATATATATATACATATATATATATATATATTATATAAATATATAATATATATATATACATTATATATGTATATACATATATATATATATATATATATATACATATATATATATATATATATATATATATATATATATATATATATATATATATATATATATATATATATATATATATATATATATATATATATATATATATATATATATATATATATATATATATATATATATATATATATATATATATATATATATATATATATATATATATAATTGGTTTAGATCTTCTAAAATATCTGGTCAATTAAGGTCTTCACAAAAAGTGTTCGGAAATATACCAAACTCTAAATATGAACATAATTTTGTTAGAAACAATGATAACATGTTTGATATACTAACTAATACCGTTAAAAGGGATGATAAAATTATTAATGCATCAACTTTTATTAATACAACTTCTGGTGCATCTGATAATTTAGGATTGGTTGAGCATAAAAAATTTATGTACAGGTAAAATATACTTTTTTAATATTAATTATTTGAATTTCAAAAAGCAAAAATTTTGAATAATTTAATTTTTAATCTAATTTTTTCAGAAATCGTAGGTGTAACTCATTTACTTTTGACAACAAAGGTAAGGATTGTTGCGCAGCATACAAAAAGGTACCAATATTTTGAATTTTTTTAAATAGATTCTTCCTCAACAAGGCTACCAGCACCACTATTCAAGTTGGGAGTTAACTGAAAAAAAAAGTTCTTATGAGCAAGAAAATGGTTGCTAGGAGACTTAAAAAAATGTAAATTGTTTGATTCAGGAAAACATAAAGACAGGAAAGAATTTTAAAACATTGATGGGCAAAAAATAAAACTAGATGAACAAAAGTATTTTGAGCATTAAGAAACAGTTATAGTAAAGTGATTAAGCAACTTAGTTGAATTACAAGTCACATGAATGGTTGATGGAATTTTGGTTGATGGAAGTAGAGGTAGTAACTTATTTGAACAGTGAGCATGGTAGTCTTGGTAGAAAAGTAAAATAGATCAAAACTACCCAGCTAGCACACGTATGTTGGTAAAAAGTGAGAACAATGTTTCAAGATACGTTGGTAAAACATTGGTTGCCAACATTCTTTTTATATTATTTTGGTTACAAATGCAATGTTGCCACATTAGCATAATATTGAATTTTAAGTTAAGGAAGTGTAAAATTTCACATCAATTCAACATTGTAGTTTAAGCTGGCTCAATGTTGCATTTAATATTTATTGGAATTAAATTTTCTTGATATATATATATATATATATATATATATATATATATATATATATATATCAAGAAAATTTAATTTGCAATATAACAATATATGTTATATTGCAAATTAAATCACCCAATGTTGTGAGTGTTATATTTGCAATATAACACTCACAATATCGGGTTCCATACATTGAATCATGGTTTATTCATTTATGTTGAATTAAGATTTGGTTATATACTTTGATCAATGTCAATCCATATAGATTAAATGAACTTTGCATTAAATACATTGGATCAATATTGGATTATTTACATTGGATCAACATTAGGTTTAGATCTATAAAAAAATCACTTTTTGCGATGGTTTTACTACGTTGGACCAATTTATCTGTACAAGTTGTTTTTAGTTGTGTCTTTATTAACCTTTTTATTGTTATTGTGCTAAACACATGACGTTGGATCAACATTAGATTTGCATTAGAAAAAACAGATGACATTTAGGCCTTGTTTAAAGGAGAAGTCTTATTAAAATAGGTTAGTAGTGAAAGATAATTTGAGAAGGCTTATATTAGAAGATATTAAGGTTAGAAGACTTAATTTAGAGGATATTAGACTTTTGATATGTCAAAAGCAATATTTCTTGATTCTCTGCATCCATCTAATGGTAGATGACTTTTCTGATGTAACAAAAGTCAGCTGTAGAACTGTTGACTTTTGTTATATCAATTGAATTAAAGTTTTGCGACTATTTGTATAACTTAGTATCTTATACCATAAATTTTTTAAAAACTTTTTAAGTTCTTAGACTCAAGATGTGATATTAAAAGTTTGTAAAATCAAGCCTCAAAAATCTTGCTAAAATTAGAAAGATTTGACTATAGTTTAAGGGGTCAGAGCGATCATCAAAGTTTTTAAAAATTTAACTATAGATGTCATTTTTTCAGACATAATTCAGTTAAGAACTTGTTAAATAGTTTAGGGATTATAGAACAGTTTTGTAAGTCTGTGACAGAAACCACAAGCTGTAGAAAATTTAGAAATAGCTTTAGTAATAGAAAACATGGTTTGAATGTGTAACAACATAATAACCTATTTCACTAGAATGATTGCAGGGTATATTTTTGAAAAGTATACTGTTATATTTTTTAAAAAGTCACTATAACCTTGTTTAAAAGTATAAAACAAGATTTAGTAATTTGAGAATAATAGACCTTAGCATCAGGCATTACTTTTTTGCATCAGTTTCTTGCAATATTTAAAAGAAATTTACTCTCCGGAGAGTTGTTCTTGTGGGAAAGATGAAAGAAATGATTAGAATAAGATATAAAAGTTGCACAAAAAGAAGAAAATAATATGGAATATAGATATTAAAAGTAATGAGATATAGTGGCATTTAATATAAAACTGACAATAATTAATAATAGCTACTATGTGTCAGTTGCTTCAGTACAAAAAATTTCTTTAGAAAAAAAAATTATATTAAACACAATAACTTAATTTTAATAATTTTAAAGCAACTTATTTTTCTTACTCTCTACATAAATTACATTCTTTAAATTCACTTCAAAGTCCCCCATTTTACTCCAAAGTGCTTAGATGTTTAAAAAATAAAACAAAAATTTTAGTTTTTATTGAAAAAAAATAATTTATTATTTGTATTTAATTGTGATGATTGTTTTCAACACTTGATCATTGTGCATTTATTTAAATCAGTTTTTTTTAGTCTAATTATTGTTTTTAATAAAATGTTAACAAAACAAGATTTTTTTTTTTCTAATTAAAGTTTTGCAACTATTTGTATAACTTAGTACTTAACATCATTTTTTTTTAAAGCTTTTTTTGGTAGTTCTTTTTTGCAGTAGTTTTTGAAAATTTTATTTGTTTCATCAAGACACCTGCAATCAAAAGTATGTTCTTAAGACATCAAAGTTTGAATCAATTTTGGATATACGAAGGAAGTACAAAAAATTTGGAACAGATATGGTTTCCAATTTTAAAAGTTGTGACAATAAAAGGTGTAATTTATAATTTTTATTTGAAATTTGAGTTGTGGTCTTATTACTATTTATTTTGTTGTAATTTTTGCTTTTTAATAATATAATGTTAATATAGCTTTAAAATTATTATCTATTAATAATTCTTTTATTATATTATTCTTTTATATATATGTTTTGTTTCTTAATTAATTTTGTGTTGTTCTTTTAATAAAGGTATTTATCTCAACCAAACTTGCCATATGTAAAGAATTCATTGAGCAATTTGAGCTTTGATTCAATTATGGCTGAGGTATTATTTTTTTACCCAAAAATTATTAGTTTTTCAATATTACATATATTTAACTGGTTTATTTAAACTTAATCTAACTTAAGCATTTTTCTTCTTCTAGGTTATTCAACAAGTAGAAGAAAAAAAAATCATCAAAAATAATTTCAAAAAGTTTTTATATGTACATAAAAAAAATAAAAATGTACACAATTTTAATTTTTATTTTAAAAACTTCTTTTTTATACTTTACAACTTTTTTACTACTTTGTAAAATGCTGTTTGTTACTGAACTTATTATTTCCTCTTATATATTTTATTATGTTATTTCTTCTATTTATATTATTTCTTATATAATTTAGCAAACTTGTTTAAAATATATATTTGTTTTAAAAATAAAGTGTGGTAAAAATTGAATGCAACAGATGCACAAAATGAAAGGTGTAACAGATGGACAAAGTGAACAAAATAGGAACAGTCATTTTTAGTCACCAAAAATAAAAGAAGTCTTGAAAGTGATGAAACTTTTTTAATAAAAATAAGATTTTCATTTTAGCAAAAAAGACACATAAAACGGGTCATGAAAACTAGGTATGTTAAATACTTTAACTCAATCTGTCAGACTTTTCATGTAACAACATTTTGTATTCTGTACTATTTGAGAAAAAAAGAGCAACATATTGGTAGCAACATATTGATAGCAACATATTGATATAATAAACATAATCTACAATAAAGTCTCAACAAAAAAGTTTATGTGAAGTTCTATATTTGAGGATTGATAATAATGACTCTAAAGGGAAAGGGTCATGGCAAGTTAAAATAATTCAATTTCAAATTTTGTTTTAACTACAGTTTTTCCCAAAACACACTTTTGCTTTGGATAACTAATAAACTTTTTTTTTCTATTTCAAATTTGATTTTGGAGTTGGAATGACGAATATTTGGCTTACGCTCATACAAAAAAAAATTGTTGTGAAACACCTTGGAAATGTGAAAATAAAGCTGAAGTGCAAAGATGCTTTACAAGTGAGTTTCACATAGATGCCCCAACATGCATCACCATTTCACAAATAGTTGATAACGTTGAGAATTATGGGACCATCTAGTGCATGAGAAAAGGACATTCAGAACAAGACCACCTACAGAAAAAGATGTTATTGGTAATGTCTAGAGATACCTTTGAAAAATTAAATTTTCATAACTAAATTGTAAATTTAGTTTTGGTTATTTTATAATTTTTTTATATTGTTTAATTATTTAAACAAAGAATGGGCGTTACTATATAGAGAAAAAGACAGTTACTAAGTATTTTTATTGCAAATATGGGCACCTGCAGGATTTTTTGATATCTTAGATATAACACTTTCACACATTTTTCAAAGTCTAAACTTAAGTATGTTTATGCCATAGATAGAGGCCTGGGAACAAAAATACCCTAAAATGTTTGACCCCTCACTATACTATCGAATAAATTAACTTTTTAACTTTACTATCTTATAATAAATTTAAATTCATTGACAGATCTTAAATTTCATTCAGAAATATTGTAAAATTCAAAAGTTATGACCATGCAAAATTTATAACCCTCTCCTTTTTTTTAGGGGTAGGGGGTTGAAAGCACCTTCATTTGGCGTATGCATGAATATACTTAAGTTTGAACTTTGTACAATGCGTAAAAATGTCATATCTAAAACATCAAAAAATCCTGCAGGCACCTATGTTGTGAAAATATCTTTAATAAACCGTAGTAAAAAATATTTTTTAGAAGACAGAGCTTTTAATCTTTTTCAGTTTTCATTAGTTACTGCATATTTTTATCACTAGTTGTATTTTATTTATCATTAGTTATATTTTTATTTATAATTTTAGATTACAAGTGCTGGAACTAATTTAAGGTTTGCTATTCAAACTTTTTAAGCTTGCTCAAAAGGGTGACTAAATATGTTATAATCATTCCTAAATTGGCAATTGTGCAGTGGTTAATCAACTTATTTATCTTGCCTTTAAGTAAAAAAAAAGAAGATAAACAAAAAAAACAGGTTGATTGTGGTTCTACCTGGTGGGTGATGGGGTCTTATTTAAAGACGTTTTGCACTGAAAACAATAACTTTAACTGCACTATTGCCAAAAATTAGATCATAATGCATTTGCAAGTTGCATTAATTTTTTTTAGATCAAAATCATTAGAAGATTGTTGCATGAAATATGGAAAGTAAGCACCAATTGATACTATTATTACTGATGTGGTGTGGTGTGGGGCTTAATAAAGCATGTGGGTGGGGGTTAATGAAATATGTGGGGTGGAGGTTAATGAAACATTTGGGGTGGAGGTTAGTGCTATAGTTAGTACTACAGGTTAGTGTATATTTTATATATTTATACACTTACATATCTTTATATATGATGTAATTTTTTTTATGTTTACTAACTCTAAAAGTTAGTTTGGTAAATCTAATTATTTTCTGTTTAGTTTTATTAACTATAGAAGAAAATGCTATAGTGAAAGTGGTATTACAAAGGAAACATTTGAACTTTTCAGAAATAGGCAGTAAGAAGTTTTTTCCTTTAATTTAATTTTAATTTAATGACTTTAAACATGACAAAATCATTGAATCTGACATGTGTTACACAATGTACTCACACACTGCCAAATAAACAGTAAGGTCTTAGAAAATGAGAGGGCCTTTTTAAAATCTAATAATTTGGAGTGTCAGAGTTTTAAAAAAGCAAACAACAAAAACAATTAATTTTACACAATATTAAATGGCTTCAGCAAATAAAACTAATTCTAACTAAAAGAAATAAAGAATGCTTTCGAAACTTCACTTACACTTTATTAAAAAAATTCCTTTTTTTTTTAAACATTTTTTTAAACATAATTCACTTTACCAGGCCAAGGTGGCACTACAGTCGTGGAGGCTATTATTATTTTTTTTTTTTGTTTCTTTTTTTTATTGTGTTTACAACCCTCTTAACTCTAAAACAGGAACCTTGACTAACAAGGTCACTGCATAGAAAAACAAGTTAAGTGTGATACTACCAGGAATCTGGTGAGGGTCAAAGTCAGAACTTCTTGCTTGCAAAGCATGTGCTCTACCACTATACCAGTATGGTATAAATTAAAAACCACTAGATTGTTTTTAATAATTTGATCATAAACATTTTTTGATTTCATTATCAATATGAAAATTACTCCACAAGTTGAAATCACAAAGAAAACAATGGCCTCTTTTCTGGGCAATGAATATAGAGACTCTTGCTTTTACTGTCTAAAGCTTTCTGGGCTTTTTCTGTGCCTGACTTGAGTGATTAAATGGAGCATGTTTTCAGCCATGAAGTCATAATTGTGTGTTCCTATTGAGCTTTGATGTCATAATTGATGACAAGTTTTAAATGTTAAATGGGATGTTATACGTTAAATTTGATTATAAAATGCATTATGTGCTGTTTACTACTTGAACCAAAAGTTTTGACTTTATGTTTAAAAAAAAAGTTTAGGTTTTTAAACTTGATTTAAATCAAACAAGTCTTGCTTGACTTGGGATTTGACAAAAACAGTTAGTCACAGCTCTTTTCCAAACATCTTGTTATATATTTATCATTTTCTTCATACAAATTATGTACTTTAATTACCTTATCAACATTATGTAAACATCTCATTAATTAATTTTAATTTATACTTTTATATTTATACAATACAATTTATATTTACTAATGTTATTTAAATTTTTTATGTCTAAATAAATGAAACTAAATTTTTTTTGTAATATTTTTTTAAACAAGTAGTTACTTTTTAAATATTATCCCAGATAAACCACTAACGTCTGCCCAACATCAACATGATGTCCCCATTTGATGTATCTTTGATAGACATAAACAAAAAAGTAAAAATGATAGTGATGCAATCCCTATATTTGATCGGCTACAGTTTTTTTATTGCAGTTTTGATAGTCTGCTGCTAATCTGCCAGGGGTAAAAAAAATGTAAAAATGACATCACCATATATATATATATATATATATATATATATATATATATATATATATATATATATATATATATATATATATATATATATATATATATATATATATATGCAAATTATGTTAGTGTATTTTACAAATAGAGTGCTCAATGTTCTTAAAGAACAGAGCAATAATAAATTAGTAAAAAACACTTATCTAACTTCGAAGATAAAAGTTAGATAAGTGTTTTTTACTAATTTATATATAAATATATATATATATATATATATATATATATATATATATATATATATATATATATATATATATATATATATATATATATATATATATGTATATATATATATATATATGTATATATATATATATGTGTATATATATATATATATATATATAAATAAATATATATATATATTAGGGTGGTTCAAAAAACAACTTTTTTAAAAATAGTCTGCTGCACTTAACTAAATGTGTTCTATATAATACAAAAACACTAGGTTTAAAATTTTTTTGAATAAAAAATATTTTTAGGGGTGCGTCAAGCGCCTTAAAAATTTGACAGGTCCTTAATATTTTGAAAAAAAAAGTTTTTCTGTTAGGGTTAGGGTTGACCAAAACTAAAAAAAAATTTTAGAATTACACCTGGCTGCTTGAAATGCATGTTGTTCCTTAATATAATAAAATTATTATAAAAAAAAAGTGTAATAGGATGAATCTGAGTAATGCCGAATTTTATACAAAGATTCTCTTTTTTATTCTAAAGTGTTGCCCCCAAAAAATCGAAGGTAAGGAAGTAAGAAGGGGATGGTAAATACTTCGCATCAAATTTAAATGTTTAACATGCTTTTTAATCATCAATAATATTTTACTTTTAAAAATTAGCTTTTGAATTATGCTAAATCCGAAAAAAGCTTTTCGTTAAGATTATCAACAAGGTTTAACTGAGCAGGCCAAAAAACAAATGTTATAGAAAAGTTAGGGCAGGCCAAAAATCAGAAATTTTGAAAATTGCACGTATATAACAAAACATGATCCTTTAAACATAAGAATATAAACGATTAAAAAAAAAAATAGAAAAAAATGTTATTGAGTGCCGAATTTGATTTGATTATTTTTGTTTTTAGCCTAAAATATGTCAAAATTTGATTTGATTATTTTTGCTCTTAAACTAAAATATATCAAAGTTTTGACATTTTGTAGCACCAAAAAGATTAGGATTTTTATATCAATAAGAAATATTCATTATGAACACTTTTTTTTTTCAGTAAAATAACTCGTTACTCATAAATAAGGGTTATAAATTATTTGTATTGTGCTTAATCAGCAAATAATTTTTGACCACTTTTTGTTTTGCGTAGCCTTGCCCTAAAGATAAGAAGTTTTATTTGAATTTGTTCTATATGTTTATTTTTATGTATATATTTGGAACATAAAGTAAATGCAATTTTTATTCATATTTTTTTAATAAAGATTTTTTGATATGAAGGGGCCTAATTCAAATTGCATAAGGAAAGTTTCCCTTGTAAAGCTATTTGATTTTTATAATTGTAAAATATATAATAACATGAGTTCTTGTCTGTTTTTAAAATAAAGTTTTCCAAAATGGCCTAAAGAATAATTAAAAAATATGATGATGGCATGATAGCCAGAGAGGAGTTTTTATAAATTTGCATTGCAACCAATCATAGATTTTGAATCTCAGAATCTCAAGTGAACATGAGTATTTACAAATTATCTATCCTGCCTATTCAACTAGTTTCAACTCTATCCTACTTATTCATCTTTTATTAATTTTTGAGAGCTACAAACTAGACAATGTCTTATCCTGAATCAGTCTGGTTTTAAACTAATATTTCTAATTTGGAAAATGAAAATAATAAATATTATCCATTGATTGTAGAGATACAATTGTTAAAATAGTTTGAATTTATATTATTAATGTATATGGCTCATATAAACCACTACCAGTGCGGTAGTTGTATAATGGTAGAGGCTCTCTTGTAAAAAAATGAAAAAAAACATAACTGGGTGGTTTTCAGTTTTTCAAGGCACCTTATCATTGCTATATATGTTTATACTTTAAAAAGTCACCCCGTCCTGTCTCTTACTTGAACTTTTGGTTTTAAGTATTGAGTTCTCTAGTGTTACAAATTAGTATTACAGTTCTCTAGTGTAAACAGGATATAAAAATGTGTTTAAAAATGATGTTTGCATAAGAATTAAACCTTGAAAAGTGTAAAAAAGAAAATTACCACCTTCACCCCACCCTCAATCTAATGACTATTCTCCCCAATCTGTGCTAGCTCGAATCTTCCCTAACCCTAGAATTACAAAAACCCAATCAATGAATTTTTATTATTGAATCTACTCTCCCTAGCTATTCAACTCTTACCTACAATTGGATAGGTGAGTAGATTTTGTTAAAAACAATTTGTTAAAAAATAAGCATAATTTTTAGTTTTACTCAGCATTTTAAACATGTTTTTTGAAAAAGTACATTGTATTGGGAAGTTATTTCAAAAGAAATTTCTTTATGTAAAGTTTCATATGCATTCTTATTATCTTAATATAATCTTTTAAGCAGATCTCTTGTTGTAAAATTTTTTTTTAAATCTAAGCTGGTGGCATTCATGGCCAACGACACAGGTTTCAATGTGGAGAGGTACAAATGTCAATTTCTAAAAAAAGTCCTCTTGTTTTTTTGAAAAGTATATATATATATATATATATATATATATATATATATATATATATATATATATATATATATATATATATATATATATATATATATACACACACACACATATATATATATATTTATATATATATATATATATATTTAAAAGTATCATATGTTTGTAAAAAAAAAACTCGTATTGCGACATGCATGTCATACGTTTGTTTGTTTACATGAAGAACAATAGAAATATGTAATTATTTGTAAGTACTAAACTGAACAAATTAAAAAATGGAACAAATGCAATGTTTTGTGTTTTAGTTTTGTGTTTTAGTTTTATTCAATTAATTCAGACTAAAAACGAAATTTGGCAGAACTTAGAGATCAGCTAAATAAATACTTTCATAACAAAAAATGATTTTTAAAGTAAAAGGAACAACATTTTATGCAGCCAGTAGTTAATTGATTCATTAAAAAATTTATTTGGTACTTTGGCTTGCCTTAATTTATATGTATACATATATACATTTATATATACATATTTTATATAGAAAACAACCGGGGTTGTTATTTGACCAGGGCCGGGGCTGGGTTTGATAAAATATAGGCGGGGCCAGGTTGTTGACCGGGGCTGCATAAACATTTATACATCCAAAAGTATATTTTTTTTATTCAAAATTTATGTTATATTTTGTATTTATGCATATATAAACATTATGATCAACCCGATCATCATTACCATCATTACCATTATCATCAGCATCATCATTATCATCATCATCATCATCAACTTCTCTTTCGGCAAATACTACACCATATAAATACTTAAGTTTATATAAATATGAAAGGATATTGTATGCCAGCATCTAAATAAATAGTAAACATATATGTTTATGTCCATAATATGTATGCATAAAGGGCATCTCAGAAGCTTTTATTCCTTCTGGACTAAAAGTTTGGAAGCTTTTATTCCTACTCTTCAATTTTAAGTCAAACCTCATTCTACTCCATATTTCTCACTATCTTGAGCTGTTGCTTTATTAATCATTTATTTCATCTTTTTTATAAAAACATCTCTCTTAAGAACAAATGTCCTTTTATTATTCCAAGAAGCCTGTAGTGGCGTTTTCAGCCTTGGGGAGGTAAATCAACATAAAAAGAATAATAATAATAAATTAGACCTGGTTTATCTATCCAGCTTGAACCACTATTCCATTGTTGTAGGGTTGTATTTCTTTCTTTTTTCTACAAATACAATTATGGTTAATGCTCAAACAAGCTATCATCTCGATTAAGATAAACCAAAACTTATTCTTGCTTGTTCTTGTTCAACAAGTTGCATCCTTTTACTGTATCTGTCTCTTCATGCTATCAAAACCTTTATTAATATAGTTTTTTCCTTGCACATCAAAAAAACCTTGTAACTATTAGCCATCTTCATGTTTTTTTTTTATATACAACCTAAAACTTTTCAAGTCTTCAGTTAACCATTTCCTAGAATTTTTTCTTATCCTCTATTTTAAAGTAACTTGTAACTTAATAGTGGTTGCCTAATAGTGCAATCTTGTTGGAAGTAAATTTAGGTTTGAAAATATATAAATACATGTCAGTAATAAATTATTTGTAAATGTAAGCATAACATTATTATATATAAAGTATTATAACTTTTTTTCTAGCCTTGGCTATCAACCCCTCTAAATTTTATAGTTTAGCCGAGGCCAGGTTTGAAAAAAGTCTCATTTTTAGCCGGGGCCCCTGTCACTTACTATATATATATATATGTATATATATATAAATATATATATATATATATATATATATATATATATATATATATATATATATACATATATACATATATACATATATACATATATACATATATACATATATACATATATACATATATACATATATACATATATATATATATACATATATATATATATATATATATATATATATATATATATATATATATATATATATATAATATATATTATATATATATATATATGCCAGGGGCTTCAGTACATACATCAACTGACAAATAGCCTGACTCGCAGCGGAGTGATGCTACATTGACTGAGGGTTTGGCGTGGGGCAGCAATCTTTTCATTCATTAATATTTTTTCTTTTCTTCTTTTTCTAAAAAACTCGTATAAATTTAGATAAGCAAAAAAAGTGAGCAAATGCTCACATAAATATGCTATAGTATATATATATATATATATATATATATATATATATATATATATATATATATATATATATATATGTATATGTATATACATATATATATATATATATATACATATATATATATATATACATACATATATATATACATACATATATATATATATATATATATTATATATATATATATATATATATATATATATATATAAATGTATATATATATATATATATATATATATATATATATATATATATATATATATAGAGAGAGAGAGAGAGAGAGAGAGAGAGAGAGAGAGAGAGAGAGAGAGAGAGAGAGAGAGAGAGAGAGAGAGAGAGAGAGAGAGAGAGAGAGAGAGAGAGTAAACTGGGTTAAGAGTAAACGGTTTAGCTTCAAATTCAAATGTTTTTTTTAAAGAAAAAATATTTTATGTTTATTTATTTTTTTTAAAGAGAATTTTTTACATTATATAAATATGTAAGAATTAAAAAAAATATTTTGAAAATCTTTTAAAAAATCGATTTTTGTGAAGAAAAAAACATTTACTTTTCCCCTTGTTATTGGGGAAAAGTAAACTATTTAGTTTTTAATAACAATTTTTTAAGATTTTAAGAAAAGATGATGAAGCAGGCTCGGTTGAGGATAATGAAGCAGGCTTGGTTGAGGATAATGAAACAGACTTGCATGAAGATGATGAAACCGGCTCAGTTGAGGATGATGAAGCAGGGTAGGATGAAAATGATGAAGCATGCTGAGATGGTACTTGAAATGTTTTAGCAATTTGTAATTTTTTAGATAAGCAGCAAAATTTTTTAGATAAATAGCAAAGGATGCCGTATTTATTTACATTTTAAATAATTAATAACTATTAATTAGTTTAACCGCGCTCATCTTAATGCACAAGTGTGAGCAATTAGCATGTTTACTCTTCCCCGAAAAACATTTATATTGGTTTTTTACTCATAACTTTTTTTCGGAACTAGCAAATTCAATTTCGAAAAGATAATCTTGATCGTCATAAAATTTTCTACAAAACAACCTTATTTGTTTAGTAAAGTTTAGCTTTAGTTTTGGAAGTTTAGTTGAATTTTTAGAAAAAGAACTTTTTTTTACGAGGTTGAGAGTTTTGAGGTTTGCTAAGACAAAATTAAATTTTTTAAAATAATTTTTACATATATACATATATACATATATACATATATACATATATACATATATACATATATACATATATATATATATATATATATATATATATATATATATATATATATATATATATTTATATATATATATATATATATATATATATATATATATATATATATATATATATATATATATATATATATATATATATATATATATATATATATATATATATATGAGTAAAAGTTCTAGGTAACAAATGAAAAACTTTTCAATGTAAGAGGAGTAAAATATATTTATTAGACAAATTTTAACAAATGTTTTAATTTTTTCTCTAACACAGAAGGCCTTTCATATAAAATCTTCAGCTATGAATGAAATTTACAAAGCTATAAAAACCTCTTTATATTAAACTTCCTATAAAAATTTTTTAAAAAGGAAGTTACTAATGTTTATATAAAAAAATTATAATTAACAATAATATAGCATAACTTGATTATTATCGGTAAGAAAACTTTAAAGGTAATGTAAAAATTACTTTTCTGTTTATATGTTCATTGTGTCATGTCCCTGTTTATATAGGTGAGCTTCATAAATAAGAAGTAAATTCTCATTTGAGAGTTTTAACATTGGAAAAAATTAAAAAAAGGCTTTTTTTAATGGCAATTGAAAACATGCTGATCAAATTTATTTGAACCAATACCTGTTCTGCATGTGTAGATGTGTAAATTAGTTCTTAATCTTAGGTTATTAGTTTTACCAATGTATGTTGTTTTTCCATCACATCCATTACATGATAGAAAATAAATAATAATTTTGGAATTACATGACACTGAAGTTTTAATGTTCCATACTTTACCAGATGATGTGGTAAAATGGTTAACAATCTGAAGATACATAGCACATAAATTACAGCGTTTTGATATGCATTTTAAAACCTTGCATTCATTGTTAATAAAAACTGGTTTCCTATTAAAACTTGATGTACTTAAAATATTATATATATTTATGTGTCTTAAAATATTATATATATATATATTTTTAAAATAATAAAATATTATATATATATGCATATATTTTTGACTGACAATGTGATAGTACACTAGAAGTGTTTTCAAAAACTGATTTTAATTTATTGTCTAAAACAGACAGTTTCATAATACCATGTAGAGTAGTTAACAAATTTTCAAAATTGATATTTGCAAAATTTGTAGTTATAAAAGGTATAATTTTGTTATATATATATATATATATATATATATATATATATATATATATATATATATATATATATATATATACACACACACACACACACACACA